>NC_084739.1:38853843-39006343 GCF_033978785.1 Entelurus aequoreus
CATTTAAGCACGATGCTATCACGTTAGCTCAGTAGCTAAAGTGCTTCACCGATGTATTGTCGTGGAGATAAAAGTCACTGTGAATGTCCATTTTGCATTCTCGACTCTGATTTTCAAGAGGATATAGTATCCGAGGTGGTTTAAAATACAAATCCGTGATCCACAATAGAAAAAGGAGAAAGTGTGGAATCCAATGAACGCTTGTACCTAATTTACGGTCAGAGCGAAAAAAAATACGTCCTGCACTGCACGCTAGTCCTTCACTTTCATGTTCCTCATCCACAAATCTTTCATCCTCGCTCAAATTAATGGGGTAATCGTCGCTTTCTCGGTCCGAATCTCTCTCGCTGCATTGAAAACAATAGGAAAATGTGAGAAGCCCTTCCTCCGGTGACGTCACGCTACTTCTGGTAGGGGCAAGGCTTTTTTTTATCAGAGACCAAAAGTTGCGAACTTTATCGTCGTTGTTCTATACTAAATCCTTTCAGCAAAAATATGGCAATATCGCGAAATGATCAAGTATGACACATAGAGTGGATCTGCTATCCCCGTTTAAATAAATAAAAAATCATTTCAGTAGGCCTTTAAGTCCCCACTCAATGTCCTTTCCCTCCCATTCCATCTTGACAAAGTCGCCAGGAAACATTGTGGCACGTACCTCCCGATGACGTAGCAGGCTGAGCACACAAGCAGCGCAGTATGCGCACACAAGCAGCGGCAGTATGCGCACACAAGCAGCGGCAGTATGCGCAAAGTTTTACTTCTGACACCAATTGTAGCGTCCAATAGAAGTGCACACCAAGTCTGACGCTCTTTTTAAACTTTTATTGAGCAACCTATACTAACACAGCTCAACTTATCTCGTTCCTTCCACACGCACGTCTATCCTCACTCCTCATTTCCGCAACTCAAGAACACAACGTCAACTTCAGCAGGACGTTACACTATATTCTTTAAACACAGCAACATGTGTACCACAAATTAAGCACACGGCTTTACCTTTAATTTCTGTAAAGAAATACTTGGCAGTCCATGTCTTGTTGAAAACACGCCATTCGTCATCAACTTTTCTCTTTTTAGCGTCTCGGGGATAACAGTGCATCACTTGTCGCTGTGCGCCTTCACTCACAGGTTACACACGGACATACGCCCATAAATAACACTTTTCAAAATAAAAGCAGCACAGTTGTATTGCACGCACGACATAGATGATTTTTAAATTTATTTTGTAACTTGTGATTGCCGCTGCGTGCACTAGCATACGTCCACACGGAAGTAATACAAATAACGCTTTTCAAAACAAAAGCAGCACCGTTGTATTGCACACTCGAAATAGATACTTTTTAAAATGTATTTTGTAATTTATGATTGGCCTCACACGGGCCGGACAGGGACGTACAAAGGGCCGGATGTGGCCCGCGGGCCGCAGAATGCCCAGGTCTGCTCTATGCGCTGGTCCTCATTGGAAACGTGGTCTTCCTTCAGGCAAAAGACTACCGCTTTGACTCTCTTTTAAAACAACCCGTTTTGACAGGCAGAGTGGTTAGATGCAATGAACTACTCCTCACCACGCCCCTTTAAGCTGTATTGCCAACTGCTCAGTGAACATTCGTCCCCATCCCGTCAACCATCTTTCATAGTTTTTTAACTTTCTTGCTTTTATCTGACCTTATTAACATCGGTGATTTCGAGCAGCCATCTGTTTTGAGTGACATTCATCACAACACAACATCGCAGATGATATAGCGGGACCAGCGGGCTCACCGTTTTGTCGGCTCAAGGAGGAAACGATGCGGGCGGAGAGAGAAAGGAAGGATGCCAGGCTGCAAATCTGGTACGATACGTTGGTTGAGGTTATAGGCCTACTGAAATGAATTTTTTTTATTTAAACGGGGATAACAGATCCATTCTATGTGTCATACTTGATCATTTTGCGATATTGCCATATTTTTGCTGAAAGGATTTAGTATAGAACAACGTCGATAAAGTTCGCAACTTTTGGTCTCTGATAAAAAAAAGCCTTGCCCCTACCGGAAGTAGCGTGACGTTGTCAGTTGTTCACTTCCTCATATTTTCCTATTGTTTTCAACGCAACTAGAGCTATTCGGACCGAGAAATTGACGATTACCCCATTAATTTGAGCGAGGATAAAAGATTCGTGGATGAGGAACGTTAGAGTGACGGACTAGAATGCAGTGAAATACATATCTTTTTTCGCTCTGACCGTAACTTAGGTACAAGCTGGCTCATTGGATTCCACACTCTCTCCTTTTTCTATTGTGGATCACGGATTTGTATTTTAAACCACCTCGGATACTATATCCTCTTGAAAATGAGAGTCAAGAACGCGAAATGGACATTCACAGTGACTTTTATCTCCACGACAATACATCGACGAAGCTCTTTAGCATGAGCTAACGTGATAGCATCTGTCTCAAATGCAGATAGAAACAAAATAAATAAATCCCTGACTGGAAGGATAGACAGAAGATCAACAATACTATTAAACCATGTACACGTAACTACACGGTTAATAATTCTCAGCCTGGCAAAGCTTAACAATGCTGTTGCTAACGACGCTAAGGCTAACTTAGCAACCGGGCCTCACAGAGCTATGATAAAAACATTAGCGCTCCACCTACGCCAGCCAGCCCTCATCTGCTCATCAACACCCGTGCTCACCTGCGTTCCAGCGATCGACGGCGCGACGAAGGACTTCACCCCAACACAGATGTGGTTGGCGGCTAGCATCGGCTGGCGCGTCTGCTATCCAAGTAAGTCCTTCTTGTTGTGTTGCTACAGCCAGCCGCTAATACACCGATCCCACCTACAACTTTCTTCTTTGCAATCTCCATTGTTCATTAAACAAATTGCAAAAGATTCACCAACACAGATGTCCAGAATACTGTGGAATTATGAAATGAAAACAGAGCTTTTTTGTATTGTATTCAATGGGGAAGCCATACTTCTGTTCCCCTGGCTACGTCACGCGCATACGTCATCCTCCAAAGGCTTTTTCAACCGGAAGTTTAGCGGGAAATTTAAAATTGCACTTTATAAGTTAACCCGGCTCCATTGGCATGTGTTGCAATGTTAAGATTTCATCATTGATATATCAATCAATCAGACTGCGTGGTCGGTAGTAGTGGGTTTCAGTAGGCCTTTAAATGTCTAGCAAGTCTGTATCTCTCCAATGTGAGATCCTGGACATATACAGTACATGTGTATAATGACAATAAAATAATCTTCTTTTGTATATCATGTTAATAATTCCACTGGACTGCTGCCAAAAACCACTTGTCAACATTAAGCTCAATTATACAGTAAACTACACTACCAGCTACAAACGCTAATATAATAACGGATTACATTACTAACTGCCAAACACAGTAAGCACTGATCCAATTACAAATAGTTTTTTGGAAAAGCATTATTTATTTTGCCGGAGGACGAGGACATTGTTGTCTTACATTGAAAGGCCATGCTACAGGGTGGTATTGGCATCAGAATTTCACAGTACGATATTATCACTGTATTAAGTCCACGGCACGATATTATTGACATTTATATTATTAGATCTAAAAAAAAAAAGACATAAAAATGCCATAGTGTGTAAAATGGCAGACATTTTTAGGATAAACACACTTACTATAATTGAAACCATAATGCTAACATGTTCATTCAAATTTTGGGATTCATGCAGGTCCCAAATACACATAAGCAGGTATACCATCAGGTTAGAAAAGTTGGTTTTGCAAACTAGAGCTGTAAATATTAAAGTCATTTTGACTGAATTAAAAAGTGCCATGTTTTTTTTTCCAGTTTTGTTGAATTTGCGTCCCTATTCCAAAGAACACCTCTTTTCCTGTAGACATTTTTACTTTTTAGTGCCCTTTCAGCGTTCCTCTTTATCCTTTTTTTTTCTTTTTTCGGACGGACGGGGAAGGGGGTAGGTGGGTGTAAGGAACAGTGTAATCACGTCTCCACTTCATCACAACATGGGGGGTGGGGGCAATAGACTACAGACTGTGTGTGGTGAAGTAGGCCGGCTTCGTCGCATGAAGGAGCCTACAATTTTTGGTTGTGATTTCCGCTCCATTTGCTGAATGGCGATATACGATATATATCTCTATATTTTTTCCGTAAAGTAAAAACAAAAGACAAAACAGTCGTAGGTACCTGAGATACTAAGTATGTCATTATTATGAGTTAGTAAGTCAATATTTTGACTTAGTAATTTACTAATTCAAAATAATGACAAAATAATGACTTACTAAGTCAAAATAATGACAAAATAATGACTTACTAAGTCAAACTAATGAATTACTGTAAGTAAGCGTTTGCAATAAGCGTTTGAAAAAAAGAGTTAAAAGGGGGGCCACACGCTGACATATGCTCAACTCATCATGCTTAATTTATTACAGCATTTGGGAAGCCTGTAGTTGATTTTTATTATGTAAATGTTATATTTTTATCAACATGTGATAGCAGGGACCCTGCCATTCAAAACTAGGCTGCTACATTACTAATGATTAATGTAACTATAGCTGAAAAAATAGTACAATAGCAGTAGGAGAGACTATTCATCCCTGAACACCGTGGAGTTCATGTAGGCTTTATGATGCAGTTACATTATTATATAAACTATCAGAGACAGCTTCAGGAAACTCTTCATTTAACATAATGTCGTTTTTTGCTGCTTCAACACAGCTCAATCAACACAGAAAAAAGTAAAGTGAAATAACTTAGTTGTTAACTGTAGGTCAATAATGCTTGTCTTTCTCTCAGACAGACAGGGCTTTGCTGTCCGTTTCATGTGGGGCGCACACACATGCGCACACGCGCACGCACACATACCGCACAGTGAGCTAACGTTACGCTAAAAGCGTAATTAGCCTTTACCTCAAGGACTGCGAGCGAGCTGAGCTGCCGCTCATGTTTCTAGAACGTCAACGGGCTCATAGTGATGTTACTAGCAGTTGAGTTGTAGAGGACTGGAGGTGTTTATTATAATTTGGGGAGAGTCCGCTGCCTTATGCTTACCTGCTAAACACCTTTCTGCTCACCCCACTGTCTCTCCTCTCTGCCTGCCTGTGTCGTAAGCACTGACTCCATGCGCTCTGAATACGCACTGCTGATTGGCTGTTACCGCTCTGCATGTAACCAATCAGATGGTTCTGTGGGTGGGACAATGCTGGGGTGCACCAGCAGCAGGCAGAGAGACGTACTGACAGGGGGCAGAACGAAGCGGAGCAGCTTGTTAAGACGTTAGTTTAGGCGGTGGCTCTTTGTTGTTAAGGCGGACGCCTTAACAACAAAGCGCTGAGGGAAACCTTGACCGTAGCTACGACTGTCACGTTGACCAAATTTGTGCAGCAACAAAACAACAATTTGCGTAGATGGTTTCAAAACTCAAAGCCCAGTTATAACTTGAAGTAATTACCATATTTTTCGGACTATAAGCTGCACTTAAAATATTTTCATTTTCTACAAAAACCAACAGTGTGCCTTAAAACCCGTTGTTTCGCAATATTATGCAAAACCAACTTTCTTACCTTCTGGTACCTGCTGATGTGTATTTGGGATCTGCATAAGTCCTGAAAATGTGCGTGCTCCCGCCTTTGTAGTCCGTGCCGACTCCATAGTCGATAAGCTTCTTCTTTTACTCGATTTTCTTGTTATGGGGCATTCATACTCCACTGTTGCCATTTCTAATATAAAGTAGCGTAAAGTTCCAACTTATATCCGTCAGTAGACTTGCTATGAAAGTATTTAAAACCACCGTTGTAGTGAGTTTACATAATTCACCCACGGAACTTTAGCTATTAGAGAGTTCCGGTCAGATGTTTTTTAAGGGACACATTACCGGCGTTGCTGTTGCACTAGTGAGCCACGGATGAGAAGATGCTGCTCTGTTAATGATTTAAGTAAAGTCTGAATGTCATTAAAACAGTTAGCTACATCTTTTGACACTTCTTTAACTCCCGTCCTTGCACACTATACCGGTACAACAAAGATGACGGGGAGAAGAGGCACGTTGAAGGTGAGCCATGTGAATAAGACCGGCCACAAAAGATCCTGAAACGACTGTCAGAAAGCAACTTGAAGATGGTCTGTAAAACATAATCTATGCAACACTTTGACCAAAGAACCCATTATATGTTATGTCGACATAATATGACTCCTTTTGTATGAAAATAGACCTGAATAATAGTCACATCATCGGCAGTGCGCTTTATAATCCGGTGCGCCCTATTGTCTGAAAAATACGGTACCCAGGATGAGTCAAAGTATTTCCACGTAGTGGCCGGGTGACAGCCACAGGAATGATGGTTGGAGGGTGTTCAGTGTTACTTGTGGGTACTGTAATACTGTAGCTTCTAATTAAAGTTAAAGTACCAATGATAGTCACACACACTAGGTATGGCGAAATTATTCTCTGCATTTGACCCATCATATGAGTGAAACAAATGTATAGAAAATTATAACAATAAATTAGTTTTGCAATATATAGTGCTTTTTTCTAGTGACTTAAACCGTGTGACCAACCGATAATTAATTCACTCCACATTCACACAGCTGCACAGGGGTCGACTGATGGAAATGTGGCTGCCAATTTGCACCAACAGCCTCTCCGAAAGCAACCAAAGAGTCGGCTACACTGGAAGCAAGGTGGGTGAATTGTCTTGCTCAAAGACACAGCGGGAAGGTGACTATATATGTTATTTCATGTTTACCGTATTTTTCGGACTATAAGTCGCTCCGGAGTATACGTCACACCGGCCGAAAATGCACAATAAAGAAGGAAAAAAACATATATACGTCGCACTGGAGTATAAGTCGCATTTTTGGGGGAAATTTATTTGATAAAATCCAACACCAATCTTAGACATTTGAAAGGCAATTTAAAATAAATAAAGAATAGTGAACAACAGCCTGAATAAGTGCACGCCATATGACGCACAAATAACCAACTGAGAACGTGCCTGGTATGTTAACGCAACACATGATGGCAAGAGTCATTCAAATAACTATAACATATAGAACATGCTATACGTTTACCAAACAATCTGTCACTCCTGATCGCTAAATCCGATGAAATCTTCCTCCCCGGTGTTGCCTCTGGTATGCGCCGCTAGCGTCCTTTCTTTCTGCTGCTCAATTGCCGTTCTCTGCTGCATATTTCACTACGTCCAGCTTGTAATCTGCAGTATATCATTTCCTTTTCGGTGCCATTTTCAGCCCTTCTCAGTTTTTATAAGTTACCGCCAATGTTGATGTGATCCATTTTAATAGCTACGGCAGTAGCATATAGCATATAGCAGTTAGCATCCTATGACCCACAATGCACTTCTGCCATGACCCTTCCCCGTCGAATTCTTATTGGTTGACGTGTGAGTGACTATTGCTGACGTGTGTGTGACGATGGCTGCCATTTGCTCATCATGAATCAATTTAAGTGGACCCCGACTTAAACAAGTTGAAAAACTCTTTTGGGTGTTACCATTTAGTGGTCAATTGAACGGAATATGTACTTCACTGTGCAATCTACTAATAAAAGTTTAAATCAATCAATCAATCAATGCTTCGTCTCTTACGCGAATTAAATACCGGTAAATAATATTATTTGATATTTTACGGTAATGTGTTAATAATTTCACACATAAATCGCTCCGGAGTATATGTCGCACCCACGGCCAAACTATGAAAAAAACTGCGATTTATAATCCGAAAAATACGGTAGTAGGCTCTCATTAAGTTGAAAAAACATATTTAAAAGGTCATAAAGAGCTTTTTTATTGCTTTAACAATGAAATTGATTTATTAATAATAATAAATCATTATATAACGGCCATGTCCGTTCCGAATGAACCGCGATAAATGAGGGATGCCTGTATTATTAGTTATCATTTTATTTAAATGGTTAAGTATTTAAATTATTGTTCGGCTTGAATGCTCCAAAATTCTGTAAAAAAAAAGTTTAAAAAAAATAAAACATTTCAATTTTCTGGTTCGGGCACCATTTAGGTACGAGTATATTTTTTTGGGACGCCACAATATGCTTCTGTTCTAGAGAATTGTGGCTTGCCATGATGTTCATGCATTAAATAATGACATTTTAAAAAGTTTAATTAATTAAATTTCTTCATTTTTTTTGACAGCCCTAATATTTATGTACACATTTTAACAGAGACGGTGTTGTTAAAATAGCTTAAAGTTTTATCCTCTCCATTCCATGTATGATCAGTAGTCAAGTTTTGACATGAGCATCATTTTAGATGAGGAATGCACCGCTGAGGCCTATACAAATACTAACAAGACATCTGATGCCATCAAACTGAATCACCGATAAAAAGCAAGAGTATTTTGCAAGCAACCAAAGAGGTATACCAAGAAATACATTTCTCTGAATTAATAACAAGTCTACTCGGTTCAACAGAAAGAAAGTGTATCTGGATCCTTGTTGACCACTTCAAAAATTGTGTCTTTAATGTTTTATTTTGAATGGACGCTGCTATGACTAAGAAGACACACTTGGAAAAAAGAATATCAATCAAACAGGTTGAACATACCACTGATGACTTTCAGCACAGGTCGGGTTCAGTGCCACTGCCTCCTCGCCAACCTGCTTTCCTAAGAGGAAAGAAATGGTTATGGCATTAACGTTATCTTTGCTATAGAGATAAAACACAGCTATAATCTAAAGAATCAACAAATCCTTCCAAAAGCATGTGGAAATCAATGGTGGAAAATTGCTTGGTGACACCAAAGTTGAAGCATTGGGTTTGAAACAATAACAACCCGTCACATCACTGGATCACTTGGTGAAGTAAGACTGCAACGTGCTTTGGCTTGTTTTTCTTCACTGGAATTGTGGCTTAAATTAGTGTCAACGATTAGACAGATCCTAAAAAGATGAAGATGAAGACGGAATTTTAATTATGTTGTTGGGACTTGTATTATTTGTCAGAGATGATTTGTTGAATTCTTTATTTGCCTGTTTGTATTTAACCTCAATTGTACAACGAAATCGGAATCGTACAAAAACCGAATCCATTTTTCTTATAAAAGTGAGTGAAGTGAAGTGAATTATATTTATATAGCGCTTTTTTCTAGTGACTCAAAGCGCTTTACATAGTGAAACCCAATATCTAAGTTACATTTAAACCAGTGTGGGTGGCACTGGGAGCAGGTGGGTAAAGTGTCTTGCCCAAGGACACAACGGCAGTGACTAGAATGGCGGAAGCGGGGATCGAACCTGCAACCCTCAAGTTGCTGGCACGGCCACTCTACCAACCGAGCTATACCGTCCCACAACATAAGATTATATACATTCAATAAATGCATTCCAGACATACATACATTTTTTTCTTATTTAGAAAATAATTAGTTTTACATACAGAAAAAAATTTGAAAAACAAGTCAATGATATATTAAATTAATAAATGCACAAATACATCACGTTTATCTTTATTGAAGACTTTTTTTTGGCGAAAACCGAAACATTAGCTTTCCTAATTTGTTCTTTGCCAGGATGGAGCAAATTGTTGATGTGGACTTCCCATACGTCCTGGCGAAATTTGCCTCACGAACGCCACCTTCATACAGTGGTACCTACTACCAAGCTTGTCACTCAAAATACTCATAATTTCAAACATCCCCACCCACTGAATGGAAATTAGGGATGTTCCAATCACGGATTTATGCTGCCGATTCCGATACCGATCATCTATTAGTAAGATCGACCAATACCAATACGATCACATGTATTAACTGTAGGTTTGTTGATGTATTTATGGTGAGTACTGTTGACTGTTTATTAATATCAACACCTATGCACGTGAAATATTTTTGCCCTTGTTCTTGTATTAGGTTTAACCATTTTGTTTAATATTTTTTGGTCGAAATCGAAAAATAACTGATTTCTTTTTTTTAAAATGAGAACTGAAGTTATGAAAATCAATTATTGTCTTAGCACTTCCACGAATCGGTCAAGCACCCCCTCAGCCCCGGTGGAAAAAAAAATCCTGGAGCCGTCCCTGGTCAGTGATCAGGTCAATGCTAGTGCAAAGATGAGTGATGTGTGAGGAGACTCCAACTAGAGTACTCAGTGGCAGATTTTACTTGAAAATATATCCTAGCAGGACTTTAGATAACTGTTACCAACTTATGGGCAAATAAATGACATGCATCAATGTAAAGAATTTAAAACTTGTTTGTGTATGACATTTTGAAAATAAAATTGCATATGTGTCAAAATATTGTGATTAATCAAATTTTTAAAAAAGCGTTGTTTGATAGCGGTAATTTTAAGCCAACTGTCCACCACAGTTTCAAAAGCACAGCTGCGTAGTGAAGTAACAACCAAAAGTAGGATAATGTTAGATTACCAGTTTCTGCAAGTTCCTTCTTTTCTTCTAGTGTGGAGCTGATATCATGAACATCGCAGTAAGCTCTGATTAGCCGCCAAAGAAATGTTGAGTTCTGTACAAACTACAAAAGGACAAATACGTAAAGTGACCGCAAACATTCCAAAGTGGACCAGGGGGGAAAAATTATCCTGCTGATTTAACATACCTCTTCTCGTCTTGCTGTTAGGATACAGAGGCTTTCCCTTTTTTCAGCTTCTGTCCCCTGATGCAAAGAGTCGATCGTTTCAAGTAGGTCCGCTAATTTGTTTGTTGTGTCCTGCCTTTCCTCCCATTGTTCATCATTGCTTTGCTCTTCTTCATCGGAGTCTGTCAGTGCGGTTATATACCTGAAGACAGACAACATATAGGCCTTCAGTTTGCTGTGAACAAGTGAAATTCAAAATCTAATTTTGGGATTAGAATTGTTCAAAACAGACCAACAGAAGCAATTTGTTCTCAGAAAGCTTTGTGCTAAATGTAACCGATACATATGGACATGTTAAATTATTGTCTAGTTCAGGCTGTTTCAATAGCATTTTCTGTGGTAAAATGTTGTGCATGGAGTACAGTGGGACCTCGAAAGACTACTTCGGTTGTACAATATATTATTCAATCAAAGTTTAGGGAACCCTTTCCAGTTTGATTCACTAGTGTGCATAGGACATCAGCACATGAAACAGTATACCTCAAGTTCAGCTAGTATCAAGCATTAGATGTGCCCACTTTGAGGCTTCTTTGTGTCATTTATTTAAAATAAAGTATACAACATTCAGTGGAAGGCTCAGACTCCCAAAATGCAACACGGAACGACACAGGATGTCCTTCATACCGACAGCCATCAGACTGTATAATGCATATGTACCTTGACTGCACTTAAATGTAAATGATAAATAATAATGATAAATGGGTTATACTTGTATAGCGCTTTTCTACCTTGAAGGTACTCAAAGCGCTTTGACAGTATTTCCACATTTACCCATTCACACACACATTCACACACTGATGGCGGGAGCTGCCATGCAAGGCGCTAACCAGCAGCCATCAGAGGCAAAGGGTGAAGTGTCTTGCCCAAGGACACAACGGACGTGACTAGGAAGGTAGAAGGTGGGAATTGAACCCCAGTAACCAGCAACACTCCTATTGCTGGCACAGCCACTCTACCAACTTCGCCACGCCGTAGAATATATAAATGTATATAAATATATAAATATAAATGTAGGATATATGTAGAATATATGTAGAATATATTTATATTATTTATATATTATATATATAATATATTAAATATATTATATTGTTTATTATTATTATTGTCTATTGTGAGCGAACTGTGGTGCTGAATTTCCCCCAGGGATCAATAAAGTACTTTCTATTCTATTCTATTCTAAAAAGAGCTGGAGAATACTTCAAAGCAGTCTGATTCCATCGTCACCATACATATCATTTGCTAGCAAAGTTAGGGTAGAGGAGTTCCCGTATTTTTCGGTCTATAAGCCGCTACTTTTTTTCCTCCGCTTTGAACCCTGCAGCTTATTAAAGGTTGCGGCTAATTTATGGATTTTTGTTGCTAACGGCCACAATGTTTTGTGTTCAACAAATTGTTTTCAACAGGCACTGAAAAAGTATGTTATTGCTTGTGCTATGGCACCATTTTTGTACAAGTTTCCTCACTGCAGGTGTTGCAGGTTGAAAATATACTTACTGTTCACTCCAAGCAATGTTTGTAAGTTTTACAATACAATTACAACTATTAATACTTACTAAACTGTCCCATGTGTGATTTCGGTAGGAGTATTTTATTGGATATTTGTACATGATATCATAATGTAATCAAGCTAGCTCTTTAGCATTAGCCAATATGCTAACAGGTTTAAGTGTCTGTGTTAGTATTATTAACTTACAACTGCATTTTTGTATTGTTTTCGGTTTAGTAAATTCACCAAAACGTCACCGTGTAGTTATTGAGTTTGTTGAGCTGATTGAATAGCTAGCTTCCGCAGTAAGTGGGTCCATTACGATGACTTCTGTTTTGTTTAATCAGCCGTTTAACTGCCGTGTTACAGGCACTGTTTGGAAACAATTAAGGTATGTAAATAAAACTTGACATCGTTTTTCGTACCGGTATATATCGGCTTATTGTCCAGTCTCAGAACAAGCTAGTCGGGTTACTTCTAGACCTCCACCCCAGATCCCACCTCACTCCTACCCACTTCTCTAAAGTGGGCTGGCTCAAGGTGGAGGACAGAGTTAAACAACTTGCACTGAGCCTAGTCTATAAAATCCGCTACACCTCCCTGATACCGAAGTACATGTCAAACTACTTCCTTAACATAAATGACCGCCATAGCCACAACACCAGGGGGTGCTCCACTAACCACGTTAAACCCAGATTCCGAACTAACAAAGGTCTTAACTCATTCTCTTTCTATGCCACGTCAATGTGGAATGCGCTCCCAACAGGTATAAAAGAAAGGGCATCTCTATCCTCCTTCAAAACCGCAATAAAAGTTCACCTCCAGGCAGCTACAACCCAAAACTAACACCCTCCCCGGATTGCTAATAATCAAATGTAAACAATCAAATGCAGATACTTTTTCTTTTTCTTATGCCTTCTGATCTCTTTCTCTCTCTCTCTCTCTCCTCTCTCTCTCTATGTCCACTACTTGATGTCCATATCCTCCCCCCACCCTCCACACCCCTGATTGTAAATAATGTAAATAATTCAATGTGATTATCTTATGTGATGACTGTATTATGATGATAGTATATATGATAGTATATATCTGTATCATGAATCAATTTAAGTGGACCCCGACTTAAACAAGTTGAAAAACTTATTCGGGTGTTACCATTTAGTGGTCAATTGTACGGAATATGTACTTCACTGTGCAACCTACTAATAAAAGTCTCAATCAATCAATCAATCAATCAGTACGGCTAATTTTTGTAAAAATATTTATTTCTACTACAATTTGATGGGGGCGGCTTAAATACCGGTGCACTCTATAGCCCGGAATGTACAGTAGTTGTTTTTACATATTGCTGTTAAAAGTGGTTAATTTGTTTTTACACCTGCAACGTTGTAAATGTTACTAACAAAGGCCTGTGCAGTTAAAAAGGATTCATAATGGCACAAAAATAGTCCAGTTTTGATTGTGTTTATTTCCAATGGGAACATTTTTTTTAGGAAATTAACACATTTGAGGTAGACTAGTGTAACAGTAGTAGTTTATCCCACGCAGTCAAGCTTTCCGCAGCGACCAAAAATCCCCACTCATTAAGAGTTACGTAAAGCAGCCCTAGCCATTGAGCTAAAAGTCTTGGGATATCAACTAATTGTGCAGCACAGCTCTGACAGTGTCAGTGATCGAGGGTTACACAGCGAACTACGGCACAGTCACACTAGCTGGCCCCCGTTACACTAGTGTCCCAGAAAATATTGTTGATATCTCTAACTTGTCTGCAGAATTGATTAAGTTAATGAATAAGTGCAGTGAGTGTGTGTGCTAATGTGCACATTTAGAATAGTCTATTAAAATATTATGGGTTTTTTTTCACGCGAACCAAAGACACAGTTTGTACATTTAAGTCTATACAGTATTTTGTAGAGAACCTAATAATAAACAGAGACTTTGATCTGTAGTGGTTCATGTAGCTTAGAGGTGTCCAAAGATTTTCTAGAGAGGGCCACATAGAGAAAAATTGAAGGATGCGAGGGCCACTTTTATACATTTTGTATATGAAAAATTCTCAAACCAAAACAATGTAGGTGAACATATGCTAACATTTGAAAAACACTTCTACATCTTAGCTTTGTGTTACAGATAACAAATCAATAAAATCATTCATGATTATTTAAATGATTTTATTTGTATTTATGTTAACTGTGCTTGAAAGCAAGCTTGTATTTACGAATATTGCTATTATACCGTCAACTGAAACGCTTTTGAGGGCTTTAGTACACTCAAAAACATATCATGTCTCACATGAAATGTGTACAATTTTTCATCATAAACACAGAAATCATCAAAGACCTTATGCAGTAAGATGCTCAGGTTGTCGGCCATTTTGGTTTTCAGGTCCCATTTTTGGGGGATTTGGTCCCGTTTAATTTTTCAGAGTTTTTTGTTCTATTTTGGGACCTGTTTAGTTTGTCTATAGCAGGGGTCGGCAACCCAAAATGTTGAAAGAGCCATATTGGACCAAAAATACAAAAACAAATCTGTCTGGAGCCGCAAAAAATTAAAAGCCATATTACATACAGATAGTGTGTCATGAGATATAAATTTAATTAAGACGACTTAAAGGAAACTAAATGACCTCAAATATACCTACAAATGAGGCATAATGCTGCAATATGTACATATAGCTAGCCTAAATAGCATGTTAGCATCGATTAGCTTGCAGTCATGCACTGACCAAATATGTCTGACTAGCACTCCTCAAGTCAATAACATCAACAAAACTCACCTTTGTGCCTTCACGCACAACGTTAAAAGTTTGGTGGACAGAATGAGACAGAAAAAGAAGTGGCATAAAACACGTCCTAGAAAGTCGGAGAAAGTTATACTTGTAAACAAACTACGGTGAGTTCAAGGACCGCCAAAATTAGTAGGACAAAACGGCGCTCGCCAAATACTCGAATCAGTGAAGCATGTTTAATATAAACAGTGTGCTTTATAACAATTAGGGAGGTTTGCGTCATGTTTGTCCTCCTACGGAAACCATATTAAAACAAAAACTTTTTTTTTCCCCTCATCTTTTTCCATTTTTCATACATTTTTAAAAAAGCTCCTGAGAGCCACTAGGGCAACGCTAAAGAGCCGCATGCGGCTCTAGAGCCGCGGGTTGCCGACCCCTGGTCTATAGAATGTGTCGCGGGCCAATAAAAACCGTGCTGCAAGCCGCAAATGGGTCCCGGGCCGTACTTTGGACACCCCTGATGTAGGTTATGTAAATTATTTACGTCACCTGCATGAACCACTTGCATTAAGATGACATCATTTTGACTACAATGACATAAGACAACTAACAAAGACCTGACTAAGTTGAAGTACTCAACACAAATACAATAACATTGCCTATGCCAAATTCAACACTACTAAGCAATACATTGTATTCATTCATCATCTCCGATAAGTTATTGCACTTTTTATTCTTACTTATTCTCATATTCATTTTCTGTTATTAACAGTTTTACTTTTATACATTTTTAATAAAATGTGTACTTAAATGTATTTAATAATTTTGATTTGTATTTTTACTTTTACGTTTGTATTCATTGTTCCTTAATATTGCACAACTAGATATTCATAACAATTTTTTCAATCCTTAATTACGGAGTGTTGTGTTTTTGTATCACATTCCTTTCTTTTCACACAAGTGAACAAAATTGAATGACAAAATGTAAGCAAAGAAAATATTGTCAACATGTAAACACGTACAAGTTATGTGAATGTGAACCTTAGAGGGGTCATGTTATGAATTTGTTTCTAGATTTAAAACACTTCCTTGTGGTCTACATAACATGTATTGTTATTTATTTGAGCAAAAGTTTACATAGATTATGTTTTACAGTCCATTCTCTTCAGGATGCGGTGTTTTGCGGCCGGTCTTTATTACGTGCCTCCTCTTTACCTGTGCCTCGTTGGATTTTTTAACGCTTCCATATTGAGTTTACTGACAGGTATAAGTTAGAACTACATGTTACTTTATATTGTATTACAATTTGCATCAGTGGAGGATGCATGTGCATGCACAAGACAGTCTGTCCTACAACAAGAGGATAGGATTTGTGTTTGATTGTGGTTTGTTGTAACATATTCTCAGGGCATTCAATCGATCGCAACTGGACTGTTTGTTTTGTCTTAGAAGACGTTTCGCCTCTTATCCGAGTAGGCTTCATCAGTTCATGCTCATAGACTTAGATTGGTCAGATCTAGTCTTAGACTTGGATTGGTCAGAACTCGTCTAGCCACTGGTGACAATACCTCAGTAGGCTTCATCAGTTCATGCTCATAGACTTAGATTGGTCAGATCAAGTCTAGCGGCTGGTGCCAAAACCCCAAATATTTATACTCAAAAACCAGTAGGGTGTGCCTTGGCAATGATGGTTTCCGCCTATCTGAGGCCTTGTTTACACTAAGACAGATAAGGTTATCCAGGGTAAATCACACCTAACCTTATCCGTGTCCACACACAACAATGCCACCGTTTAAGACCCCGCCCCCCTCCGTCCGCCGGCGCAACGCGACCTAGTACGCATGCGCGAAAAAAGAAAAAAAAGCGTCCATCTGCTCCAAGCTCTCCAGTCGATGACTTCACTGTGGAGTTTTTTAAAAGAGCTATGTTGTAAATAGGTTGCTGTGCATTTTACATTTGTTTGCTGTGTTTTGTGTGCAAGTTTTTAAATTAAAATGTATCTCCTTTGAACAATATCCAGTGTTGTGGTATTTCAATTAACTAGAATCCAGTGTGCTGTGGGGCCCTATTGTAGTGAATCACACCTGAGCCATCATAAGTTAATCAAATCTTTAATCGACATGAGAAAGTAGACAATGCGATACACTGTTTGGGACACGGGGGGATGGTTCCATCTTTCAGCTGCGCGCTAATGGCGGAGTTAGTGAAGATGCGGGCATCACGCACACTGCCTGGCCATTTCACAGTCACATCCATAAAGCAATAATTGTAGTCACACACTGCCTATCACGATCACATCCACGGGAGGAAGGGACCAAGTTTTCCGGTAAGCAGAATCACAGCTGACTGTTCGAAAGTTCTCTTGCCGTCTGAGATGCGTAGTATCCGAAATAGCTGCAATCGCCCGTTGCCTTCTCTTAAGGTATTCATGTGTGATTTCCAAAAGCGCCTGTACATGTAGAAGAAGGAGAAACATGGGCATGTCTGCATGATCTGCTTCCATTGTGGTTATGATGCTGGCTGTGGTGCATTCTTTCTGATGTCACTTCCTGTGTGGGGCGCGGACTTTCTGGAGTCCCTTCCTGTGTGGGCGCCATCTTTCTGGCGTCACTTCCTCTCCGAACTCACTTTGTAAACGTTCAATGAGTCCATACAAAGCTAAGTGCCGGAGATTCAAGAAATTCACGGCTGACTTACCCGTGTAAAAATTTGTGCAAAGAGGGGGACCTTAAACAATGGTTAAGGTGGCTGAAACGGGGCTTAGGCTAAATCATTATTCGTTTAAGGGGTTAAACGCAGCACGGTGGGAGAGGGGTTAGTGCATCTGCCTCACAATACGAAGGTCCTGAGTAGTCCTGGGTTCAATCCCGGGCTCGGGATCTTTCTGTGTGGAGTTTGCATGTCCTCCCCGTGACTGCGTGGGTTTCCTCCGGGTACTCCGGCTTCCTCCCACCTCCAAAGACATGCACCTGGGGATATGTTGATTGGCAACACTAAATTGGCCCTAGTGTGTGAATGTGGGTGTGAATGTTGTCTGTCTATCTGTGTTGGCCCTGTGATGAGGTGGCGACTTGTCCGGGGTGTACCCCGCCTTCCGCCCGATTGTAGCTGAGATAGGCTCTAGCGCCCCCCGCGACCCCGAAGGGAATAAGCGGTAGAAAATGGATGGATGGATGGGGTTAAACGACATAGTGTAGATATGGCTTTAGTGAGAAAACAACTGTTTTGATGCAAATGAGCAGTCGTACTGTCAAAGCCAAGGACAGTTGTTGAAGTGTTATGTCCCCTCGTTAGCTTTCAAGTATTGTGTGGTAGAACGATCGCTGTGGATCGCCTACTACCAGTCCAAAATAGTCTGAATCCCCCATGTTAGCATTCCATTCAGTTGTGAACAAATTGCACAAATGGCATTCTGGTCACCATCTGTGACCAGAATGTTTCTAACTCCTGTTATTTGTTGGAGGCTAAATTGCAGTCTTTTAGAAATGGTTGAAAGGACAGTGTTGTATGAGGAGATAGGTGGTGCTTTGAAGTCTAAGACTAGATCTGACCAATCTAAGTCTATGAGCATGAACTGGTGAAGCCTACTCGGATGAAAGGCGAAATGTCTTCTAAGACAAACCAAACAGTCCAGTTGTGATCGATTGAATGCCCTGAGATTACAATGACTTGGATGAATAAGAACATTCATAGACCTGTTGTAATGTATGTTTCATGTTTTTCTGTATGTGTGTTACAACCTCCTTGTATCTGCACTGCAATCACAAAATGTCCCCATTGTGAGATACATAAAGTATTGAAAAGTTGGTTTTGCATGATAGGTCCCCTTTATTGTTCCTAAATGTGACATAATAAGCATGTCTGAAAGAAATAACCCATACCGTACCATGCCCTATGGTTTTATAGTCATTGTAACAACACCCACCAACTAAATTACAAACCTGTCTTTTAATTGTTGTAGATACATTTTTTAATTTCTGATTTGGGACGGCGTGGCGAAGTTGGTAGAGTGGCTGTGCCAGCAATCGGAGTGTTGCTGGTTACTGGGGTTCAATTCCCACCTTCTACCTTCCTAGTCACGTCCGTTGTGTCCTTGGGCAAGACACTTCACCCTTTGCCTCTGATGGCTGCTGGTTAGCGCCTTGCATGGCAGCTCAGCCATCAGTGTGTGAACGTGTGTGTGAATGGGTAAATGTGGAAATACTGTCAAAGCGCTTTGAGTACCTTGAAGGTAGAAAAGCGCTATACAAGTACAACCCATTTATCATGTATCATTTTCATCAGTAATGATGGCAACATCCGCTCTTCTAAGCATTGCATTAAAACATAATAATAATGAGTTTCAATTGTCAATGTAGTGTTTGTTCATTAATAATAGCAGATTACAATTTGTTGACATTTTACTTGGCTTCCTTGTGTGGGCTTTTGTTGAAAACACAGGAGGCTTGTTTATTCACAGTGAGGCACGCAACACTTTCATTAGACGTTTTATTGAAGCCTTTAAACTGCTGTGGGTACAGTATGTACAAACACCTTCAGCTAACACTTAAGCAATAGTAAAATGCATTTTTATATCAACACAACGGGTAGACATGAAAGACACAGACAAAGGTGAAAAATTAAAACAGCTCCATGTGCGTCATTGGTGGTTGAAGGGAATATGTTGAG
The DNA here is from genome assembly GCF_033978785.1 of Entelurus aequoreus. NCBI lineage: Eukaryota > Metazoa > Chordata > Actinopteri > Syngnathiformes > Syngnathidae > Entelurus > Entelurus aequoreus. The sequence goes on from NC_084739.1 coordinate 38,873,346, forward strand.
CTTTGGCCATGGTTCTAGAGCGACGTGTCAGAGCGGGCTACAGACACAAACATCAGCAACCCAACAGGTGCCTTACGCCGCAGGCTCAATCTTGACTCCACCCGCATTACACACCTTCCACCGGAGTGCTGGAGTATGAGAGTAATATGGGGACATTTGAGCTCTGCAGATGTGCCCTGTAATTAGCACAGTCAACAAAATCAATGGAGCCACAATGGTGTGCTGACAAGAAGAGTTAACTATTAAATATTACTTTCTTTCTAGACTATAGTGTTACTAACATAATTGTAAAACTATGCAATTTCAGTTCATAATAAATGTATGTATTGCCTACTTGGAAGTGAATAATTATAAATAGGCAATATTACTGAGAAAAGCCCATCATCCATTCATCCATCCATTTTCTACCACTTGTCCCTTTCGAGGTCACGGGGCCCGGGGGCTACCAAGAAAAGCCCATCCATCCATCTATGTTCTATTGCTTGTCCCTTCTGGGGTGGCGGGGGGTGCTGTAGCCTATCTCAGCTGCATTCGGGCGGAAGGCGGGGTACACCTTGGACAAGTCGCCACCTCATCACAGGGTCAACACAGATAGACAGACTACATTCACACTCACATTCACACACTAGGGACCATTTAGTGTTGCCAATCAACCTATCCCCAGGTGCATGTCTTTGGAGGTGGGAGGAAGCCGGAGGCAACCCACGCAGTCACGGGGAGAACATGCAAACTTGCGGTATAGCTCGGTTGGTAGAGCGGCCGTGCCAGCAACTTGAGGGTTGCAGGTTCGATCCCCGCTTCCGCCATCCTAGTCACTGCCGTTGTGTCCTTGGGCAAGACACTTTACCCACCTGCTCCCAGTGCCACCCACACTGGTTTGAATGTAACTTAGATATTGGGTTTCACTATGTAAAGCGCTTTGAGTCACTTGAGAAAAAGCGCTATATAAATGTAATTCACTTCACTTCACTTCAAACTCCACACAGAAAGATCCCAAGCGCAGGATCGAACCCAGGACCTTCGTATTGTGAGGCAGACGCACTAACCCCTGTTCCACCGTGCTGCCCACCAAGAAAAGCCATTCAATGTAATTTTTATACCAACAATAAACTTATTTTCCATCCAACCATTTTCTACCGCTTACCCTGGGTTTTTGGTCTTCCCTAAAAAAGTAACGGGTTGGAAGACCTTCATATGGTACAGTAAATACTCCCTGGTTGTAAGATCCCTGTGACATCTATATTTGCACTAAAACAAAGAAATGGGTTGGAGGCCATTTGTAAAGTACAATAAATACTCCTTGGTTGCGAGGTCCCTGTGACGATTTTAATTGTGCACTAAAAATAAGAACCGTGAGAGTGGAGGCCTTTCTGTACCGTATGATAAATTACGCGGCAGGAGGCCATTTGTACAAGAGAGACACAATGGACGGGTAGGTTGACCAAGAAAAAAAAATGTGATGGCGGTTGGGGTAAATGTGATGACTGGTTACCACTTAATGGTCAATTGAATGTGTTGTTGGCCACAATGGAATTAGTAGGTAGAGTTAAAAAAAAAAAAAAAGAGAACATTTCTTGACAAATGACTCCGAGTCCGAGTAGGAAGGGTTAAGAGGGAGTTTACAACACTCGTGAAGTCGTGAACTCAAACGTTTGGTCAATGAGATAAGTAACTGGAAGTTATATGGTAAAGTGAAATGCAGAGAAAGAGCTTTCGTGCAGCTTTTTCTTTTGTGCGAGTGTGTGTGTGTGTGTGTGTGTGTGTGCGTGGTGCTTGTGCGTGCGTGTGTTGTGGCTGGTTTGAATGTGCAGGGAGGTCATGGAGATTTGACCCCATGGTAAGAATTGGGTGTTTTATTGACGTAAACACATGTGGACTTAACATTTTTAGGGACCTATGGAGATCTGGCTTTTACGGCATGGTAACAAACGAACGAGAATAAATGCATGCTTTTATTTTGTCAATTATTATACATGACAGGAATTATTGCAAAAATATAGACACATTTTTGTTGATTTAAAATTGTGCTTAAATTACATGAAGTAGTACATATAACCTTTGAATTAGGAGTATTGATTTAACGTTTACTAGGACAATTAATGCTGTGATTTTAAACGTCATATGCAGAATTGGACAGAGCAGGATGATGACGACAAGGCGTGTGATAGAGTGGCAAGGAAACAACTCCTAAATTTACAGATTGCTGAAGTCAAAATGTCAAAAGAACCGAAAGGTCAAAAAGCAGCTAAAGTTTATTCAGCAGTGGGTCAACTTGCTTTTGAGCTCCAACAGATGGAGGAAAGAATCCTCAACAAACGTGAAACCAGGCAGTCAGACTCGGGTGGTGGACGCGATGCTCCAAGGTCAGTCCAGAGTGGAAACTGTTTTGCATGCAGCCAGCCGGGTCACTGGTCATGTGACTGTCCTAACTCCTCTGAACGAGACAGGCTTTGATTTGCAGCCAAAACATCATACAGGCGTGGCAAAGGACGCCTAAAGCAGGAACCCCAGCAGGAAATACAGACAGGCCCCCTGCTGGACATAAGTGTCAACGGACAATGTTATCAGTTCATGATTTACACTGGTGCCACACATTCATTTCTGAATGCGGTGGTTCCAAAGAAACTGTGTGCTTCCTTTTTGAAGGTCAAAGGCTTTGCTGGGATCACAAGAATGATAGCTGTCACCAAACCACTTCCGGTTCAGATTGCTGGACACTCATTGAAGCACCCCTTCGTGGTCGACCTGCACACACTTTGCCTGCTTGGTAATGACCTGCTTTACAAACTGTACCCTAATATTCAATATCGCACAGAAGGAACCTTCCTGGTGTTACCTGACAGCACAACCACCAAGCTGCGACACCACTACGAAGGCTCCTCCATGAGCATGAGCTCATACCACAGCCTGAAGCACCAGAAATGTCTGACATCTACTGGGTACGCCTCCTCCCAGGGAACGAGTGAAGGACAAGGACTGCTCCAACTGTTCTAGCAGTGAAAGCCCTGGCTGACTGAGCTGCGTCCATGTGTACCGCCATCCGACCCACCACATGTTATGATCACCAGTTAGACGACTCATACTAGGAGGCCTTTGACTCCTATGTATGTTGGAACTCAAGGTGTGGCTGCTCATGTTGACCTATCCTTGCAACAACTAGCATGGTATAAGATGGACACAATTGCTGTCCCACATTGTTCCCTTGCTCTCTGTCCCGCCTACGAAACCAAAGACTTAGGTCCAATGATGAAACAGGGCGTAGCTGGCACTGATTGAACCGACACGCAAATACCACATTTTCAATTGTTTCAGTTGTCTGTTAAACACATACCTATGGGCTGCACTTTGGACACCCCTGCTGTAGGCTACGAGGAGCTAGCAGCTACACAACAGCTGAGCCAAAACACCACATTTAAGCATATCAAATAATTATAGTTGCTTATTACATACACAAAGTCGCCAAGACAGAAGTCTGATAGAAAGTATTCAGTAACAAACGTGTCCGCATCATTCAACTTTCTACAACAGGAGCTTGACTTAATAAATTATTGTGGCCACTAGGTGTTGTAAAATATCAAATTACTATTGCAAAAGCATCCGCCATAAGAGTAGTGTCTTTCTAATATGTGTGTCAATATATATAAGCATATTTTATGGCTTTCACCATATTGAATAATATGCATAAAATGTAAGGTTGATATCGCTAAGGGGTTCCCTACCCTAATGCCACCCTCCAGTGGTCCATAGAGGCTGAAAAGGCTTGCATTGACCTCAAACATGACCTGTCCTCCACCTCTGCTCTTGCTGTGCTTGACTATCAGCTGCCCTTTTTCTTGGATGTTTCTGAAAGTGATAGTACTACTAACACAGTTCTTTTTCAGAAACAGAAGGGGGAGGAGGTGAGGGGAGCGTGTCGAGTTTGAGCGTGTCAAGTTTTTGATTTCATTGATATGATCAAGGGAAAAAGGTACTTGCTGACTTGTGTTGACAATTACAGTGGTTGGCCGGAAGCAACCCCAACCTCAAAGGAGGATGCCAAATCAGTAATTAAATGGCTTGTGAATGACCTAATACCCCAACATGGTTTCCCCCAAAAGATTAGGTCAGACAACGGTACCCATTTTAAAAATACACACTTAGCCTTGGTCGAAAAGGCTTTCGGACTAGAACACAGGTTCGGCTTGGGGTACCATCCTCAGTCCCAAGGTAAGGTTAAAAAGATGAACCAGAACATCAAAACAAATTGACTAAAATCTGTGCACAGACCAAATTGAATTGGATTGACATGTTGCCAATAGCGTTAATGATCATTCGAATGTCCGTGAATAAATCTGTTTTTCCGCCCTTTGAATTTTTCACCCTATGAACTGCATACAGGTCAGCCCTTCCCAGGACCAGCAGCTCCCCAGGAAGGAGGAATCAGCGTAAAGCCAAAATGGTATTTTTACAAAATGCAGAATTTGTATGCCAGTTCCTCTGTACAGATTCGAGGATGACAGCCCGCCACTCCAGATTCCCTTCTGCCCGCTGAGAGGGTCAGGGTCAAGGTCATCAAGCGCAAGTGGACGGAGCCCAGGTGGACTGGTCCCTTCAAGGTTGTGGAACGGACGTCCCACGCCCTTCGACTAGCTGGTAAAGGGGACACCTGGTACCACCTCTCCCTCTGCACTCCTGCTGAGGAACCTGCCACAGAAGGGGCCCAGAAGACGACGCTGAGAGAGATCTCCCTCCGTTGAGCTGCCGTCTACTGTCGTGTAGATCTTCCAGACTTGCTCAACTGCTATATTGTATATCATTGCTTGAGACCAGTACATATGCTAAATGTTTCTTAGTTTCTCTTGCTTGTTTTCCGCATAGCTTTTTGCATCTTTGAAATAAGTGAAAAATTTGATGTTGAGCCCCGTTTCGTTACCTAAACTACCCTGATTTTGATAGACGAAAGGCAGGATGTTTACTCCCAGTAGTAGTCCCTCCTTCCCGATGACAGTGGCTGACAAGTGTTTTAGAACATATGGCGGACTTGAAATAGACTGGGTCAAGGGGGATAGCAAGACTTACTTTTTTGACCTGAGCAGTGTGATTAATTGCGGGGGACGTAATAGCAATTACCGTGGTCAAGACCTCTATCTTTGTTATACTAACGACATCACCACCGAAGACCTGGTAACTTTGACCATAGGAGCGGGCGCAGGCAACCTGTGGCTCAGGTGGATGACTAGCCTGGACAAGAGCCAAGATCTAGGTGACTGTATTGCTTGTTCCGCTGGACGTCCCTTTCCCAACACTTATCCCGCCCCTTTAAAGTTGGCTGATACAAATGGCTCAAACTGTCTTATTTCCTTGTTTTCTGGACCCACGCCGCCAGGTTGCGAATTGTTGGCTAGTGTGTACCCTCCTGTTGACAATTCCACCCGACTTCTTCTCTTTGTAGCCCAAACGCTGAATTACACGTGTTTTCAATTCACAGGACCAACTTTGTCCCCCAACAAATTGGGTGACATTGACCCTTCCTGGTGCCCCAGTCTGTTAGATGGCTCAAAAATAGGCCCTTGGGCACGGGCTGACTTATTTTGGTATTGTGGGGAGCACAAATTGTGTGAATCCTGTGCAGGTGCCGAGAACCTTCCTATCATTAGTGCTATTTTCCCTGTAACTTCTACTAAGAATGTAGAACGCATTAACTATGTTTTTTATAATCTGTTGAAACTGACCAACCTGACTTGTGACGCTGTTGAGGTACTTGCTGAACAACTTTCCCCGACCTCCCTCATGGCCGTCCAGAACCGCATAGCCCTTGACCGCATCCTAGCCAAGAAAGAAGGTGTGTGTGCAATTTTTGGCGACCAATGCTGCACCTTCATTCCTAACAACACCGCCCCCGATGGCTCGGTCCAGAGGCCTCCGAGCCCTGTCTAAAGAACTTACTGAAGTTTCCGGTGTCTCTGACCCCTTTAAAGATTGGCTCCACAACACCTTTGGCAGGTGGTCTGACCTAATTAAGTCTGCCCTGGTCTCCATTGGAGTTTTCTTGGCTGTCATAGCCTCATGCGGATGCTTGCTATGTCTCTATGCACCCGCATCATTGTTAGAGCTGTCGAAGGTCAACCCCACCCTGTTTCTGGGATTGCTATGTCACTGAAGGGGCTCAAGCACAGTAGTGACTTTCGAGGACTATTAGTTTCCATCCCTGACAATGACGACATTGATGCTGACTCCCTCCATCACTCTCCCATGTAACTATGGTTTGATTGTTTATTGCTAGCTTGCTTGAAAACCAAAACAGCAACTACTTTAATGTAGGGTGTGCTTTAGAAGTGTTGCTCTAGTAGGAGAGATCTTTTGGAGAAGATCTGAAGGGGGATTGTGGAGAATGCATATATATGTTTAACAGTTATTTTTTTATTAATAGTCATGTTTAAAGCAGCTTGTGCTTTTCCATTTGTACTCTTTCTATTTTTTCATTTTATGTCCGCAAGTAAATTGTGTGTGTTACCTTAAAGACTTGGAATGTAGGAGTTGGAGTACTCCCTTATGTCTTATCTGTAGTAGAACAATGAGGCTGTGTTCCTTTCCGGACAGGTGGGGGCTTTTTTCATGTGCAAGAAGTGGGCTCTTCCGTTTGAGGGTCAGATCAACTAGAGCAGCCGAAACGAATGTATTGATTAAGTTGGTCTCTCAAAGGTTTGGAATAAACTTGAAAATATTCCAGTTCTGTCTTGGTGGTCCTTCTTACTCACTATATATAGGGACGGCGTGGCGAAGTTGGTAGAGTGGTCGTGCCAGCAATCGGAGGGTTGCTGGTTACTGGGGTTCAATCCCCACCTTCAACTATCCTAGTCATGTCCGTTGTGTCCTTGGGCAAGACACTTCACCCTTGCTCCTGATGGCTGCTGGTTAGCGCCTTGCATGGCAGCTCCCGCCATCAGTGTGTGAATGTGTGTGTGAATGGGTGAATGTGGAAATACTGTCAAAGCGCTTTGAGTACCTTGAAGGTAGAAAAGCGCTATACAAGTATAACCCATTTATCATTATTTATATATGTCATCGAAAGAACTTGGGATTGACCAGTAACTTAGATTCCCTTGGAGGAAGAACTGGTCAGACGCAACAAAGCCCACTACCTATAATATGGGCTTTTTAAACATCAGATCATTGTCTCCCAAAACATTATTAGTTAATGAGGTCATTAGAGACAACAATCTTAACATCATTGGTCCCAGCGAAACTTGGCAAAAGTCAGAAGAATGTTTCCTGCTTGACGAGGCATCTCCTCCTAACTATACGAGGGCACATATTGCCTGTCCCCTTAAAAGAGGTGGAGGGGTCGCACTAATATCCAATGAAAACCTTAATCTTATCCCTAACCTGAGTAATCAATATAAATCAGTTGAGGTGCTTACTATACGGTTTGTTACACCACTACCTCTCTACCTGGCTGTTATCTATCACCCCCCCTAGACCCATTTCCTACTTTATCAGTGAATTTTCAGAGTTTGTCGCTGATCTAGTGATGCAAGCAGATAATATAATTATAATACAGGGTTATAATATCCATATTAATAACCCCGTCAGATCCTACGTGCGTGACGCTCCAGACTATATGGATAGCTGTGGTCTAACACAAATAATAAATGAACCCACACATCGCAACGGTAATACAATAGACCAGGGGTCACCAACGCGGTGCCCGCGGGCACCAGGTAGCCCGTAAGGACCAGATGAGTAGCCCGCCTGTTCTAAAAATAGCTCAAATAGCAGCACTTACCAGTGAGCTGCCTCTATTTTTTAAATTTCATTTATTTACTAGCAAGCAGGCCTCGCTTTGCTCGACATTTTTAATTCTAAGAGAGACAAAACTCAAATAGAATTTGAAAATTCAAGAAAATATTTTAAAGACTTTGTCTTCACTTGTTTAAATAAATTCATTAATTGTTTTACTTTGCTTCTTATAACTTTCAGAAAGACAATTTTAGAGAAAAAATACAACCTTAAAAATGATTTTAGGATTTTTAAACACATATACCTTTTTACCTTTTAGATTCCTTCTTCTTCTTTCCTGACAATTTAAATCAATGTTCAAGTAAATTTATTTTTTATTGTAAAGAATAATAAATACATTTTAATTTAATTCTTAATTTTAGTTTCTGTTTTTTCGACGAAGAATATTTGTAAAATATTTCTTCAAACGTATTATGATTAAAATTAAAAAAATATATATATATATTCTGGTAAATCTAGAAAATCTGTAGAATCAAATTTAAGTCTTATTTCAAAGTCTTTTGAATTTCTTTTAAAATGTTTGTTCTGGAAAAGCTAGAAGAAATATTGATTTGTCTTTGTTGGAAATATAGCTTGGTCCAATTTGTTATATATTCTAACAAAGTGCAGATTGGATTTTAACCTATTCAAAACATGTCATCAAAATTCTAAAATTAATCTTAATCAGGATAAATTACTAACGATGTTCCATAAATTATCTTTTAAAATGTTTTCAAAAAGATTCGAATTAGCTAGTTTTTCTCTTCTTTTTTTTCGGTTGAATTTTGAATTTTAAAGAGTCGAAATTGAAGATAAACTATGTTTCAAAATGTAATTGTCATTTTTTGTGCGTGTTTTCTCCTCTTTTAAACCATTCAATTAAGTGTAAATATCATTAATTATTAATAATAATATAGAGTTAAAGGTAAATTGAGCAAATTGGCTATTTCTGGCAATTTATTTGAGTGTGTATCAAATTGGTAGCCCTTCGCATTAATCAGTACCCAAGAAGTAGCTCTTGGTTTCAAAAAGGTTGGTGACCCCTGCAATAGACCTAATCCTTGTCCGGGGTGTCCCCACCTCCAAAGTTATGGTTCTCCCGTACACTAAAGTAATGTCTGATCATTACCTTATAAAATTTGGTGTTCTGACTCGTTGTCAACAAGCTACTAATAACCAATACTTTTGCAGCTGCAACATTAGTGCTGTCACAACTACGACATTATGTGGGCTCCATCAATTACCTCACTAACAACTTTAACGATGCCCTGTGCAATGCCATTGGTAGAATTGCACCGCTAATGCTAAAAAAGGCCCCTAAAAGGGGTACATCTGGTTTACAGAAGAAACTAGAGCTTTTAAAACATCAAGCATGGAGTGATAGTTTAATAACTTATAAACATGCGCTTACCTTAGCTAAAACTAATTACTATTCCAATCTCATCCGCCTCAATAATAACGATTCTTAATATTTGTTCAGTACAGTAGCATCGCAAATTCAACAAGGGACTCCCCTCAGTAGCTCCACCCACTCATCTGATGACTTTAGGAATTTATTTACTAAGAAAATTGAACTCATTAGAAAGGAGATTAAACATAACGCATCCAAGCTCCAAATGGGTTCTATTAACGCAGATACAAATGTATGTACGACGGATATTGCCCTCCAAAATAATCTCTCTCTTTTTAAAGAAATAAAATTAGAGGAATTCCTGCAACAAGTAAATGGGACAAAACAAACAATATGTTTACTTGACCCACTTCCTGGGAAACTTATCAAGGAGCTGTTTGTAATATTAGGACCATCAGTGCTAAATATTATTAACTTATCACTTTCCTCTGGCACTGTTCCCCTAGTATTTAAAAAAGTGGTTATTCATCCTCTGCTCAAAAGACCTAACCTCAATCCTGACCTCATGGTTAACTACCAGCTGGTGTCCCACCATCCCTTTATCTCGAAAAATGTTCAGTCTGGTTTCAGGGCAAATCGCTTTACGGAGACAGCCCTCGCAAAAATGTCTAATGATCTATTGCTAACTATGTTGCTGCTACTTGATCTTAGCGCTGCTTTTGATACCGTCGATCATAACATTCTATTATAACGTATCAAAACACGTATTGGTATGTCACACTTAGCCTTTTCTTGGTTTAACTCCTATCTTACTGACAGGATGCAGTGCGTCTCCCATAACAATGTGACCTCGTAGTATGTTAAGGTAACGTGCGGAATTCCACAGGGTACGGTTCTTGGCCCTGCACTCTTCAGCATCTACATGCTGCCGCTTGGTGACATCATACGCAAATACGGTGTTAGTTTTCACTGTTATGCTGATGACACCCAAGTCGACATGCTCCTAAAGCTGACCAACACGTCAGATTGTAGTCACCTGGAGGCGTGTCTGAATAAAATAAAACAATGGATGTCCAGCAACTTGAATGCTGAATGTTGGTCCTGCTAGACACCGGCACTTATTTAATAATACCACTTGACAACCAAACAATTCACAAAGCGACTCTGTAAAGAATCCCGGTATTATCTTCGACCCAACTCTCTCATTTGAGTCACACATTAAGAGTGTTTCTAAAACAGCCTCTTTTCATCTCCGTAACATCGCAAAAATGTGTCCCATTTTGTCCACCAATGACGCTGAGATCATTATCCATGCGTTCATTACCTCTCGTCTCAATTACTGTAACATATTATTTTTGGGTCTCCTTATGTCTAGCATTGAAAGATTACATCCATCCATCCATTTTCTACTGCTTGTCCTTTTTCGAGGTCGCGGGGGGTCGCCGAAGCCTATCTCAACTGCATTCGGGCGGAAGGCGGGGTACACGTCACCACCTCATCACAGGGCCAACACAGATAGACAGACAATATTCATACTCACATTCACACACTAGGGCCAATTCAGTGTTGCCAATCAACCTATCCCCAAGTGCATGTCTTTGGATGTGGGAGGAAGGCGGAGTACCCGGAGGGAACCCACGCAGTCACGGGAAGAACATGCAAACTCCACACAGAAAGACCCCGAGCGCAGGATCGAACCCAGGACCTTCGTATCGTGAGGCAGATGCAATCATCCCTCCATCGTGCTGCCCACGTGATTACAGTCGGTACAAAATGCGGCTGCTAGACTTTTGACAAGAACAGGAAAGTTTGATCATATTACGCCTATACTGGCTCACCTGTTTTGGCTTCCTGTGCACGTAAGGTGCGACTTTAAGGTTTTACTACTTCTGTATAAAATACTAAACGGTATAGCTCCATTCTGTCTTGCAGATTGTATTGTACCATATGTCCCCGCCAGAAATCTGCGTTGAAAGAACTTTGGCATATTCGTAATTCCCAGAGCCCCACATCTCCGGTCCTTTTCAAGGTTTCTTGTTGTTCCCAATGGGTTAAGTTTTTTCTTGCCCTGATGAGGGATCTGAGCCAAGGATGTCGTCATTGCTTGTGCAGCCCTTTGAGACATTTGTGACTAAGGGCTATATAAGTAAACATTGATTGACTGATTGATTCAAAAAGACTTGAGGCTGCCAAAGGTGCATCAACAAAGTGTTGAGCAAAGGCTGTGAATACTTATGTGTATGTGATTTTATATTTGTACATTTATTTTTTATACATTTTCTAAAAAAAATATATATAAAATTAAAATACCTTTTCACATCGTCATTATGGAATGTAGAATTTTTTAAACAAAAATAAATTCATTCTATTATAGAATAAGGCTGTAACATAAGAAAGTGTTGAAAAAGTGAAGCGTTGTGAATACTTTACGGATTCACTGATTCTTTAGTCTTTTCAGTCATTGCATTGTTCAAACTCCTTTGTTGGAATTATTTACTAGGTATATTGACAGGCGGATCAGTACGTTCCTGTTTTGTCACTTGAAAGAGTAAGGACCTGGCGAATGTAGAAATGCTTGTGACTGCAAGATGATACAATGTACAGTCGTGGTCAAACGTTTACATACACTTGTGAAGGACATAGTGTCACGGCTGTCTTGAGTTTCCAATAATTTCTACAACTCCTTATTTTTGTGATAGAGTGATTGGAGCACATACTTGTTTGTCACAAAAAACATTCATGAAGTTTGGTTCTTTTATGAAGTTATTATGGGTCTACTGAAAATGTGACCAAATCTGCTGGGTCAAAAGTATACATACAGCAACATACACAGTCAATTTTGGTGATGTAGAAAAGTTACAATCAAATCAAATTAGCTTCATGTCATGGCCTTTTAACTTAATGTGAGTGATTATGATTGACGACACCTGTTGACTTCTCTGAGCTCATTTAAATAGGGCTCATGTGATGCAGTCCTGAGACTCGGTTACAAACGCGACAATGGCAAAGTCAAAGGAACGCTGCAGAGATCTGAAAAAAGTAATCATTGACTTGAACAAGTCAGTAAAGTCATTTGGAGCTATTTCAAAGCAGTTTAAGGTCCCAAGAGCAACTGTGCAAACAATTGTTTGTAAGTATAAAGTGCATGGCACAGCTTTGTCACTGCCACGAACAGGAAGAAAACGCAAGCTATCACCTACTGCTGAGAGAAAATTGGTCAGGATGATCAAGAGTCAACCGAGAACCACCAAAAATCAGGTTTGCAATGAATTGGAAGCTGCTGGAACACAGGTGTCAGTGTCCACAGTCAAGCGTGTTTTGCATCGCCATGGACTGAGAGGCTACCATGCAAGAAAGAAGCCCTTGCTCCAGAAGAGACACCTGAAGGCTCGTCTAAAGTTTGCTGCTGATCGCATGGACAAAGATAAAACCTTCTAGAGGAAAATTCTGTGGTCAGATGAAACAAAAATTTAGCTGCTTGGCCACAATACCCAGCAATATGTTTGGAGGAGAAAAGGTGAAGCATTTAATCCCAGGAACACCATGCCTACCATCAAGCATGGTGGTGATAGTATTATGCTCTGGGCCTGTTTTGCTGCCAGTGGAACTGGTGCTTTACAGAGAGTAAATTGGACAATGAAAAAGGAGGATTACCTCCAAATTCTTCAGGACAACTTAAAATCATCCGCCCGGAGGTTCGGTCTTGGGCGCAGTTGGGTGTTCCAACAGGACAATGACCCCAAACACACCTCAAAAGTGGTAAAGGAATGGCTATATCAGGCTAAAATTAAGGTTTTAGATTGGCCTTTTCAAAGTCCTGACTTAAACCCCTTTGAGAACATGTGACAATGCTGAAGAAACAAGTCCATGTCAGAAAACCAACAAATTTAGCTGAACTGTACCAATTTTGTCAAGAGGAATGATCAAAAATTCAACCAAAAGCTTGCCAGAAGCTTGTGGATGGCTACCAAAGCGCCCTATTGCAGTGAAACTTGCAACCAAATATTAACATTGCTGTGTGTATACTTTTGACGGAGCAGATTTGGTCACATTTTCAGTAGACCCATAATAAATTCATAAAAGAACCAAACTTCATGAATGTTTTTTGTGACAAACAAGTATGTGCTCCAATCACTCTATCCCAAAAAAAAAAAGAGTTGTAGAAATTATTGGAAACTCAAGACAGTCATGACATTATGTTCTTTACAAGTGTATGTAAACTATTGACCACAACTGTATCTACTTAATTGGGTCAAGAAAATTGTTATGCACTTAAAGAGTACTATTAAGTTATAAAACGTGACACATTTTCCACAAATACATATGTAATAAACCGTATAGGGAATCTTTCCAAAATTCTGGGGGTTTTCTCCAGGTAATCCAGCTTTCTTTAGTGTCCCAAAAACCCAATGTTAGTTTAATTGGAGTATCTAAATTGACTATCAATGTAAATGTGAGTGCCCTGTGATTGACTGGCAGCCCAGTTTGTACCCTGGCCATAGGCGCCGATCTACATTTCTGCCAGTGGGTGCTCGGACGGGCGGTAAATCTGACGCTACTTTTTTGCTTAGTGGTGAGAAATAATTTGCCATCAATCCCACATGGGTGCTCGGCATTGTCCGTGAGTGCTTCGGGGCCCGAGCACCCACAGACAATGCCACAGCGCCTATGACCCTGCCTGTCGTCTTAACTCCAGTTTACCTGTGAACCCAATGAGGATAAGGGGTATAGAAAATGCTTTATGCTTCAATTTAAATGCAATAGCCTCAGACATCTATACAATACAATAACACCAACAATTCAAATAGGGTAGTTCTCACTAATTTATGATTGAAACCTTCCTTTCATTGTTTAAAACAGTAGTAGAGATGCTGTATGAACTTCAAACTAAACTTACTTCTGCTGTTCAAAGTTATATCTACACCTGACAGGTTTGATCTATGTTTGTCAGCAAGATGTGTGCTCATTAGGAGCGCTGCCAAGTAAGAAAAACCCAAGGGGGACATGAAAAGAGCTCTCAATAGAGCTTAGCAAGTATCCTCGGTTACTCTGTACAAAAACAAATCTGAGTTACCATGCCCACATCAGTGGGCCTCTGAGCACGCAACCTAGCTTATTCAGCATGTAGCTGAATGAGAACCTTTCATTTGCAACAAATGCTGATGGATTATAAAGGGTTTACTTTTATTATAAATGCTTGGCAGGTCTTCACATGATACCATGTACTTTCCCATGCACCAATCAGGTGCACAGCTGATAACGTCATTGGGGTTTTAACTTAAATTGTCTGAAGGAAATACAATGTCAAGTAAAAAAATAACCTGTCATTTATTTGTCACAGTAATTGTGTGATGCATGCGTTTGCGCCATCGGTATTGTTTCATTACTACTATAGCACTTAAGAGTAGGTGTTGGAACCCTTTGTTCCTAAAATAGAATGGGTTTTGTGCGAAACTGTTAAAGGCATTTGTGCATGCTAAAAGGAAAAGGGGAAAACAAAACATTGGACTGTTTTCATTTACTGGATTGTGGACTTCTAATTCAAACTGTTAGAATATTATCCAAATACAGACGCTATCTGATAAATTGGTCCAATAAAGAGATATACTTAATTCATCACTTAAATCAAAAGAAACCATGCATCCATGGAGAGGCCGTAGTCCAGGGGTGTCCAAACGTTTTCCACTGAGGGCCGCACACTGAAAAATCAAAGCAAGCAGGGGCCATTTTGATATTTTTTATTTAAAAAACCAATACAATATATGTATAAAAAATATACATTTAGGCCTCCACTCAAGCTTGATCCCGGGTACCCTAAAGGGTTTTGGTCAAAAAAATATAAAAAATGTGTCATTATTCAGTATTATTATTTTTATTATTATTAAAGTTTTAAATCTCTAGATAAACATTAGGTCTATCTGTCAATATAACATTTTTAAAGATGTAAGTTGTATGCTCTTTTTGTCAAAGAAAACCCAGTTTTTTATGGAAAAAACACAAAATATGCAATATTTTCACCCAATAAAATTTTTAAGTGGAATATTTGACATTATATAATAATTGGAGGCTTAAAAAGGTCAATAACTCATAACACCATTGATTTTAATTCATTATTATTTTTTGAGCAATGACACTTAAAAACAAATCACACTAACATTATTGGGGATCCAAAAGGGTCCTACTAATTAAAGTGTTAAAAAATAAATTATACATTTTTTTTACTGTTTACTTTTAACACAATAATCTCAATAATCTCAACTTCAGATCTATCCGCCAATTATAAATTGTATTGTAGTTTATGTTTTTTGTTTGTTCGTCTGAGGCCCTTCTTTAAAAAAAACAGGTCTGTTTTTTATATGGCAAACACAAAATATGCAACATTTTCCCCAAAAAATATCTCAAAGTGGAATATTTAATGTGACGTAATTGGAGCCTTGAATAGGTCAATAATTCATAATGACATTGATTTTGATTCATTATTATTTTTTAAAGAAAGAAACAGCCTGCATGGCAGCTTTGTGTTAGAGTAAACATTGCAACATTTTCTTGTTACATTTCACCTGTTTGCTCTAGTAACGTGTCATCAAAGAATAAAAATGCTTTTCTTTCAATATGCATAATAACAAAAAGGGTAATATTTGAAAAATGGATAGCTGTTGATAGTCCAACTCATACTGAATGGTACACACAAGCTATGGAGATGATATCAGTAGAACAAACTGCATTTAGTTTAGATAATAATGAGTCATATATTGGAATATGGGATCCATTATTTAAATGTGTTTCAACTATTAAATGAACCAAAATATGACTTATTATATCTTTGTGGAAGATGTTGGACACAGTGTGTTGTCAAGCTTATGAGATGTGATGCAAGTGTAAGCCACTGTGACAATATTGTTCATTTCTATTTTTTTATTTTTTTTAATTAATGTTTTTAAAGGCCTACTGAAATGAATTTTTTTTTATTTAAACGGGGATAGCAGATCTATTCTATGTGTCATACTTGATCATTTCGCGATATTGCCATATTTTTGCTGAAAGGATTTAGTATAGAACAACGACGATAAAGATTGCAACTTTTGGTATCTGATAAAAAAAAGGCTTGCCCCTACCAGAAGTAGCGTGACGTAGTCAGTTGAACATATACGCAAAGTTCCCTATTGTTTACAATGATGGCCGCATGAAGTGAGAGAGATTCGGACCGAGAAAGCGACAATTTCCCCATTAATTTGAGCGAGAATGAAAGATTTGTGGATGAGTAAAGTGCAAGTGAAGGACTAGTGGGGAGTTGAAGCTATTCAGATAGGGAAGATGCTGTGAGAGCCGGGGGTGACCTGATATTCAGCTGGGAATGACTACAACAGTAAATAAACACAAGACATATATATACTCTATTAGCCACAACACAACCAGGCTTATATTTAACATGCCACAAATTAATCCTGCATAAAAACTCCTGCGTGTTTGTTATGCTAGCTCCTAGCTCCTCTGCTAGCTCCTAGCTCCATAGAACATGCCAATACAATTCAAACACCTGATCAACACACACAATCACTCAGCCCAAAAGACCGTTCACCTAACCCAAGGTTCATAAAGCTTATATCTTTTTAAAAAGTTACGTACGTGACGCGCACGTACGGTACGGTACGTGTTATGCTAGCTCCTAGCTCCTATGCTAGCTCCTAGCTCCATAGAACACGCCAATACAATTCAAACACCTGATCAACACACACAATCACTCAGCCCAAAAGACCGTTCACCTAACCCAAGGTTCATAAAGCTTATATATTTTTAAAAAATTACGTACGTGACGCGCACGTACGGTACGGTACGTGTTATGCTAGCTCCTAGCTCCTATGCTAGCTCCTAGCTCCATAGAACACGCCAATACAATTCAAACACCTTATCAACACACACAATCACTCAGCCCAAAAGACCGTTCACCTAACCCAAGGTTCATAAAGCTTATATATTTTTAAAAAGTTACGTACGTGACGCGCATGTATGGTACGGTACGTGTTATGCTAGCTCCTAGCTCCTATGCTAGCTCCTAGCTCCATAGAACACGCCAATACAATTCAAATACCTGATCAACACACACAATCACTCAGCCCAAAAGACCGTTCACCTAACCCAAGGTTCATAAAGCTTATATATTTAAAAAAAGTTACGTACGTGACGCGCACGTACGGTACGGTACGTGTTATGCTAGCTCCTAGCTCCTATGCTAGCTCCTAGCTCCATAGAACACGCCAATACAATTCAAACACCTGATCAACACACACAATCACTCAGCCCAAAAGACCGTTCACCTAACCCAAGGTTCAGAAAGCTTATATATTTTTAAAAAGTTACGTACGTGACGCGCACGTACGGTACGGTACGTGTTATGCTAGCTCCTAGCTCCTATGCTAGCTCCTAGCTCCATAGAACACGCCAATACAATTCAAACACCTGATCAACACACACAATCACTCAGCCCAAAAGACCGTTCACCTAACCCAAGGTTCATAAAGCTTATATATTTTTAAAAAGTTACGTACGTGACGCGCACGTACGGTACGGTACGTGTTATGCTAGCTCCTAGCTCCTATGCTAGCTCCTAGCTCCATAGAACACGCCAATACAATTCAAACACCTGATCAACACACACAATCACTCAGCCCAAAAGACCGTTCACCTAACCCAAGGTTCATAAAGCTTATATATTTTAAAAAAGTTACGTACATACGCAAAAAAAAGTTGCGCACATACGATCAAGCGATCAAATGTTTAGAAGCCAAAGCTGCATACTCACAGTAGCACGTCTGCGTCTTTGTCATCCAAATCAAAGTAATCCTGGTAAGAGTCTGTGTTGTCCCAGTTCTCTACAGGCGTCTGTGTATCGAAGTCAAAAGTCCTCCTGGTTAGAGTCTCTGTTATCCGAGTTCTTCCATCTTGACTGCATCTTTCGGGAATGTAAACAAAGAAGCGCCGGCTGTGTACTGTTGTGGCTGACTACGTTCGAAAAATACGTCCATTTCGCACAGACAACTTTCTTCTTTGCTTGCTCAGCTTCCTTCTTCATAATGCAATGAACATGATTGAAACAGATTCACGAACACAGATGTCCAGAATACTGTGGAATTATGAAATGAAAACAGAGCTTTTTCGTATTGGCTTCAATGTGGAAGGCATACCCGTGTTCCCCGGTCTACGTCACGCGCATACGTCATCCTCAGAGGCGTTTCGAACCGGAAGTTTAGCGGCAAATTTAAAATGTCACTTTATAAGTTAACCCGGCCGTATTGGCATGTGTTATAATGTTAAGATTTCATCATTGATATATAAACTATCAGACTGCGTGGTCGGTAGTAGTGGGTTTCAGTAGGCCTTTAATGATGGTTACAATGGGTTTTTTTTGGTCACTGCTATTTTGAAATTGTAACTGGTATTGATGCTGTTGTCGATAATGTTCATTTTTGTTTCACTACATTTGGATTGTTCCGTGTCATGTTTGTGTGTCCTCAATTGCTCTCAATTGCTCTGTTTATTGTTGTTCTTAGTGTTGCTGGGACGGCTTTGGTTTTGGAATTGGATTGCATTGTTGTGGTATTGTTGTGTATTGTTTTGTTGATTGATTAAAAAATTAATATTAAAAAAAAAAAAAAAAATTTAAAAAATTAAATAAATATATATTTTTTTTTTTTACTGTTTACCTTTAACACAATAATCTCAACTTCAGATCTATCCGCCAATTATAAATGTTATTGTTGTTTATGTTTGTTCGTTTGAGACCTTTCTTTAAAAAAAACAGCTCAGTTTTTTATAATAATAATAATAATAATAATACCTGGGATTTATATAGCGCTTTTCTAAGTACCCAAAGTCGCTTTACATGTTAAAAACCCATCATTCATTAAGTCACACATTATTTTTTTTTCTTTCAACTTCAGGTCTGTCGATTATACATTATTATGATTGTTTATTGCCCTTTTTTAATTTTTTATAGATAACTAATTAATTAATTCATTCATTCATTTTATATGGCAAACACAAAATATGCAACCATTTCCCCATGCATAACAGCTTTGTGTTATTAGAGTAAACATTGCAACATTTCACCTGTTTGCTCTTTTATACCATTTTTTATGTTTTTAATTTTTTCCAATCGTATTTTTAAAATGTGCCGTGAGGCCGTTAAAAAATGACCTGCGGGCCGCAAATGGCCCCCGGGCCGCACTTTGGACACCACTGCCCTAGTCCAACCATTGTGCAAAAAGGTATGTTGTAAAAAACTAGGCAGACATATCTTGTCATTGTATGAATCTACCATCAAGAGATTTGAATTATAGAAATAAATGTCATAGCTCCTCACCATTTAAGGCAAAATGTAAAAACCCACGACATGCGAGTATTTATGTGTAAAGACATCTCATTTAATGAATGCAATCACTCCTTTGTCAAGTAAATAATACAAGCCTCCATTCTCCACTATAAAAAAAATCACAAAGACGCAAAAAAATTGTCATATACTGTAGTATGTGTATTCCAGAAGTGGCTGCATGAGCGTATGGGCCAAAGTACACTTGTGCAGTGTGAGCACAGGCCACTAGAGGACAGCAGAGGGAAACTAAATCAGGCCCATTTTATGAATGGCCTCAAGTGAATGTGAATACACCCTCATCAAATCAGATGAAATCAAAGTTCATTAATAAAGCACTTTCCATACATAAAACAAATGCAACACAAAGCGCTTTACAGACTTAAAAACAATACCCCAATGAGCTACCTCCCTGATCATCAGTCACATACACGAGCATGAGCACACGAGCATGAGCACGAACGCACGCATATACACAGCCAGGTGAAAAAACACGATCACAGGAGGATACAGGATCTGTATCCAACCAGACCACGGCCACCAGGATGCTTACATAAAGCACCTCCACAGCCACGGCTGATAGAATCCCGACACTAATGCAGAGGTCTCCCTCCAAGGGACGCTGAAAAGTAGTAATAATAATAAAACACATACATACTGTACAGTGCATCCAGAAAGTATTCACTTTACTTCACTTTTTTCAATGTTTTTCATGTTATGTCACAGCCTTATTCCAAAATGAAATAAATACATTTTTGTCCTCAAAATTCTATAGGCAACACTCCATAATGACAACGTGGTATTTTTATTTTTTTCAAATATTAAAAATATGAAAATCACATGTGCATAAGTATTCACAGCCTTTGCTCAACACTTTGTTGATGCACCTTTGGCATAAATTACAGCCTCAATAATGTTTGAATACGATGCCACAAGCTTGGCACACCTATCTTTGGGCCGTTTCGCCCATTCCTCTCGATGCTATCTCGCAAGTTTGTGTCCTGACTTCATAACGACGCCTCCAGTGCCAGAGGATCTCAGAGTCTGCGAAGTTTGAAGTGTAAAAGCAAATCTGAGAGATAAGAAGCCCAATGCCATAAAATAATTTGTAAGCCATTAGAAGAATTTTAAAATTGATCCTGAAACACGTCTTCTGGTCTTTATCAGGATATGTGCAGCTGAATTATTTGGGGTGCAATACTCTTTTTACGAAGACCAGAAAGCAGGGCAACACAGTAGACTATATAATTCGTAATAACAACATGCATTAATGTCTTTGTGTTGCACTTAGATATATTATAGGGCAAACTCTGGCTATATTTTCATCAATATCATAAAAATCTATTTGTAATTTTTTAAATATGTGGCATAAAAAAAAAAAAATTAATTAAGGTCAGAGTCGAAATCTACGCCCACATTTTTCACTCGGAGGGATGCAGTCAAAGACAATGATTGTAGTTTAGATATGTGTCTCTCAGGGCCAATGACTATAACTTCAGTTTTGTCCTGGTTAAACTTTAAAAAGTAATCTACCATCCAGTATATATTAAAAAAATCCTTGAGGGACACCACATGTGATTTTATGGATCTTTGAGGAGCTTGGCTCAGACCTCTTTGTCTGGGGTTCGCATGTTTTGAGTTTTCTTGGGTTCTTTAATTATCTTCCACAGTTCAAAATAATGCATTTTAGGTTAATTGGAAACTCTAAAATGCTCATACAACCTCATTAACTAAAAAATATTCTCATCAAAGAACTAAAAAGTAATTAGATAAAAAATGTATTTAAATGTTATTTTGTGGGGATTATTTTGAGGGATATCTCTTCTTCTCTGGGCCGGCTGGGCCAAACCCTAAATATATCTATTAAATAAAGTAACAAATAGGGCAACAAGAGAAATGTGCAAAACGTATCTTTTGTAAAGCAAATCTGTACAGCAGATATTGGCATCTACATGAACAATATAATTTGCCTAAAACACGCAAAAATATGTCTATTTTTGACACTTAAATAAAGTGTGGATTATGCTGCCACTGTATGCTTTGGGCTCGCTCCTTCCCTCCATGATAGCTTGACGTTGACGTTCTCCTCTGATTTCAGATCAACATTTTATAATTAAAGCGACTGTTATAATTATTAATTTAGACTGTGCTTGTGAATCCTCCCTGTGTCTCTTCAATTGCCATTGTTTATTCGCAGCGAAGGAAGTTAGCAAACTTAATGAAGCACAATCCAAGTTTAAGCCCTAAATGTCTCATACACTTATTGAACACATTTTAAATTCTAAAATGTATTTGTACTCACGACTAATGAATAAAACTGAAAGATGATTAATAGAACAGATGGAATTGGAGTCATGGTCCAGCTTTTAGCCTGGTTGTCAAGCTAGTGCTAGAACCGTGCGTGTCTGTTGTGGGGCCTCTTCTATCTCCCTTTAAAGCGGCCAGTGGTGGTACGTGGCTCCGCTGCGCTGCAGAGCGTCAGGGCTAGCTGTTGGGGAAGGTGTTCCTCTAAGCCACAACTACACAATCTACAAAACTGGCCTTTTGTATTTCTGGTCAAGATTTAGAATACATCAATGTATGTTCATCGCGCTGCAAGTCTTGAGGCTGGATTGAAACTAAATTGTTGTTGCTATCTCTCACTGACATCATGATGATGAGTTCTGATGGTCTAAATTTTTTTGTGGAAAATTTTATATATATATATATATATATATATATATATATATATATATATATATATATATATATATATATATATATATATATATATATACATATATATATATATATATATACACACATACAACAAGTTTGCCTATGCACAAAAACCTGCCGTACGCTCTTTTTAACGACAAGGTTGAGATGTATCAAGACTGAAGTTGACGTAGAAATAATAATACAAATTATGTTTTTTCACAGACAAAAAGTTACATGAATGTACATTGTATCCCATTGTTGTGCTACTAATTGTGCAAAATGTGAATGTTTTTAGTTAAACTAAATGTGTGTTTTCAAAGTGGAACAAATGCGGAGAGGAATAGGGATGGGATTTTTTCCGGTTCAGATTCCACTTAACAATTCAGTTCTTTATTGGTTCTCTTATATATTCTTATTTGGGGGGAAAAAAAGATGAATTTGCATCAATTTTGTTTAGTTTAGAGCTAACAAAATATTACCTTACAAAGCCAACAGTGAGGTATTAAGAGGCAAGTAGCATAGAAAAAAAAACTTTTGAAAATAAATTAAAAAAATTATTTTGTGTAGAATTTCAGAATCAGATCAGAATCAGAATAGAATAGTTTTATTGCCATTGTTTGAGAACGTGTTCACAAACTGGGAATTTTTCTTGGTGCAACATAAAACATATAACACAGATTTGCTAATAACAAGAGCTGTAACTGAGCTATGAGACCTTGTTATAGATTTAGAAGGAATTCAAAGGAGCTACTGTTAGGAGTTATTGTTCATGTGCCTGATGGCCTAGGGGAAAAAACTGTTTTAGGTGGCGGGAGGTGTGGGTCTGGATGGACCGTAGTCTCCTGCCTGAGGGGAGAGGGGAGAATAGGTTTGTGTCCAGGGTGAGAAGAGTCAGCTGTGATCCGACCCACACGCCTCCTGGTCCTGGAGGAGAACAAGTCCTGAAGGGATGTGAACTTGTAGCCAATCACCTTCTCAGCAGCACATACGATGCGCTGCAGTCGATGCTTATCCTGGACTGTGGCGCTGGGGAACCATACGGTGATGGAGGAGGTGAGGATGGACTCGATGACAACTTAAGTTTCCTCAGCTGTCGCAGGAAATACATCTTCTGCTGGGCATTCTTGATGAGGGAGCTGATGGTCGGCTCCCACTTGAGGTCCTGGGTGATGGTGGTGCCCAAGAAACGGAAGGAGTCCACAATGGAGACGGGGGTGGGAGAGTCAATCAGGGTGAGGGGGGATGGTGGGGCTGTGACTTTCCTGAAGTCAATGATCATCTCCACTGTTTTTTGGGCGTTCAGCTCCAGCCGGTCCACCTCTCTCCTGTAGGCGGTCTCATCGCCATCCGTGATGAGCCCGGTGAGGGTAGTGTCATCCGCAAACTTGAGCAGTTTTACGGACTGGTGACTGGAGGTGCAGCAGTTTGTATACATGGAGAAGAGCCAGGGGGAAAGTACACAGCCTTGAGGAGTACCAGTGTTCGTGGTTCGACTGTCCGAGACAATCTTCCCCAGCCGCACGTGCTGTCTTTGGTCTGTCAGAAAGTCATTGATCCAACTGCAGAGGGAGTCGGGCACGCTGAGCTGGTAGAGCTTGTCTCATAGCAGTCCAGGGAGGATGGTGTTGAAGGCAGAGCTGAAGTCCACAAACAGGATCCTAGCGTAGGTTCCTGGGGAGTCCAGATGCTCCAGGATGAAGTGGAGAGCCAGGTTCACTGCATCATCCACAAACCTATTGGCTCTGTAGGCGAACTGCAGTGGGTCCAGGAGGGGGGCGGTGATGTCCTTGAGGTGGGGCGGGACCAAGCGCTCAAAGGACTTCATGACCACAGACGTCAGCGCAACCGGCCTGTAGTCATTAAGTCCTGTGATCCGTGCTTTCTTGGGGACAGGGACAATGGTGGAGGTCTTAAAGCAGGACGGCACGCGGCATAGCTCCAGAGAGGTGTTAAAAATGTCAGTGAAGACAGCAGCCAGCTGATCCGTGCAGTGTCTGAGAGTGGAGGGGGAGACACCATCCGGCCCGGGGGCCTTCTGCGTATTCAGCTTCAAGAACTGCCGGCGTACATCCTCTTCTCGGATGGAGAGGGCCTTTAAAGTCCTATGATGTTCTTGGAGTCCTGTGATGTCTTTGGAGTCCTTTGAGTCCTTTAAATCCTTTAATGAAGTGCTGGCGTTGGTGGGGAGGGTGATGGTGGGGGGAGCAGAGCTTTGATGAGCTGAAGGCCGTTCATGACGACAGTAATGTGTGTTGAGGCCCTGAGCGAGAGTCCGGTCATTCTGGGCCTGGGGGATTTTGGGTTTTATAGTTCGTAAGGGCCCTTAGCCCTCTCCAAACGGCCGCAGAATCATTGGAGCGGAACTGTTCCTGTAGACGGTTAGAGTACACAGATTTAGCTTCCTCCACTTCCCTGTTGAAGTGGTACTTCGCTTCTTTGTAGGTACTCCGGTCCCCGCTTCTTCACGCAGCCTCCTTCTTCTTGCGCCGCTGTCGGAGCTTGGTTGTGAACCAGGGCTTGTCGTTGTTATAAATAGCCCTGGTGCGCGTTGGAATGATGCGCGCCTCATTGAACTGAATGTATGAGGTCACAGTGTCCGTATACTAGTCCAGATTGTTCGTGGCCGCTCCAATTGCCTCCCAGTCTGTCGTCTCCCAACATGCACGCAGCTCGTCCACAGCCTCGGCGGTGAAGCACTTAATGGTCCTCATAACAGGTTTAGCCAGTTTCAGTCTCTGTCTGTATGAAGGGATTAAGTGCACCATCACATGATCTGATAGTCCAAGAGCACCGTGTGGGGCTGCATGAAAAGCCTTGCTTATTGTAGTGTAACAGTGATCCAAAGTGTTCTCCTCTCTGGTTGGGCATTTAATAAACTGCCTATATTTAGGTAATTCCTGGCTCAAATTTCCCTGGTTAAAGTCACCAAGCACGATAAAAAGAGAGTCCGGTAAAGACCGTTCCACATGTAAGATCTGGCCTGCAAGCGTGCGCTGAGCGTCACGCACGTCCGCTCCGAGTGGGATGTAAACAGCCACCAGTAAGAATGAAATGATTTCACGCGGTGAGTAAAAGGGCTTATAGTGAATGAAAATATATTCCAGAGAAGGAGAGCAGTGTTTTGATATCACTATCACGTCTGTACACCAGCTGTTGTTGATGAAGAAGCAGACTCCGCCGCCTCTTTTTTTGCCGGAGAGCCCCGCGTCTCGGTCCGCGCGGAGATGATGAAAGCCCTCCAGTTGAACTGCGCTGTTCGGGACACTTGCGCTCAGCCATGTCTCCGTGAAGCACAAAACACAAGATGAGGAAAAGTCCTTGTTTCTTCTCATCAGCAACGCTAGCTCGTCCATCTTGTTGGCAAGTGAGCGGACGTTGGAGAGAAAGATGCCTGATAGAGGCGTGCGTAATCCCTGTCCGCGAAGATGGACAAGGGCTCGCTTTCCTCTTTGGTGCGGTCTCCCTCTTTTGATCACAGACTGGACGAAATCCGCAGCTGACGCTAAGATGACCGGTAATAAGTCCATAGGGATGATGGATCTGATGTTCAGTAGCTCTTCGCGGGTGTAAGAGCATGCGGACACACTATTTACGCACAATGATGATTTCCATCCATTCATCCATTTTCTATTGCTTGTCACAGGGTCACGGGGGGGTGCTACAGTCCATGTCAGCTGCATTTGGGCGGAAGGCAGGATACACCCTGGACAAGTCGCCAGCTCATTGCAGGCCCAACACAGATAGACAGACAACCATTCACATTCACACACAAAACAAAATAAAACATATGTGGAAATAACATAAGAATGTAACATTTTGTAACATTTTTTAAACTTTTAAGAATCTTTGTCATCTGCCTAGAAAATACATTGTGCAATATACCGTGCAAAGGTTTCTTTAGATTTACAAGGTGAAACTAATATAATGGCATAGGCTCATAACATGCAATATATTTCAAGCTTTCTATTGATAAAATATTGATGTTTATTGCTTACAGCTTATGAAAACCTTAGATAAAAAAATCTCAGAAAATGTTTTTTTCTTTTTAAACTGTAAGGCATGATCATCAAAATGATAATAAAAGCTTGACATATCTCACTTTGCATGTAATGAGTTTATACCATACAGTTTCAATACAACATGAGAGAAAATGTGCAATCTGGGATAACTGATAATTAAAAAAACAGTGCTCGCAAAGTTTACACGTTTAAATCAGATTGGATCAAACTCTTCCCTCTGCTGAAGTTTGAGAACCACCTAATGTTCTGTAAATATTGTAAAGGGAAAACACAAACAGGTTCTTAATTTTAAAAAATGATGTGCTCCTAACTTTTTTCATTTAGAGTCCGAATGAAAAATACTTTCTGTAATTAAATTCAATTTCCTTTAAACCGTTTTATACAGTTCGGTCACAGACGGTGACTGCAGTTTCAGCCCATTTGTTCCTTATTTGTTTTGCTGTGCATGTTCTATTCTCAAATTATATTGCCTCAAGTCTTCTGTTTTGACACTTGTATGTTTTCCTTGGTCTATGATACACACATGACGTGCTGCGTGTATCATGATCAATATAAAGTGTGAATCACTCAATAGGCAGCTGTCTGTTTGGTCCAGCTGGCCGGGGACGTTTTTTCTGGTTTATTTGGGGTAAGCACGCCATTTATGTTGAAATAGCTTGACTCCAAATTCCACATTTGCAGCTTCTTGTCACACAAACCTCACTCTATTGGCTTCTGTCTGCTCCAATGTTTCACCTTCTTCTTCATTCTCGCAACTAGTTCATCCTCCGTTCATTCAGCTTCAAAAAGATAAGGTCGTGAATCCTTATTTGTCTAAAAATAGTCGTTGTTGCTATTTGTTACTAAGTCTGCCATGACAAGTGCTTTGTTTCCAAAAGTAGGAACACACTTTTGTTGCTAGAAGTCCGAGGTGTGCTACTATGGAAACGGAAACCAATGTGCGGGAGAAGCCAGTCTGATTAAAATGATCAATATACGGTAAATATTAAACATATTACATATTGTTATGAAAGTGTCTGTTACTATATTATATAAAGAATTGCAGTGTGTATACACAACGTTGATGGAGGGTTTTGAAGTTGTCTTAGAGGGCTTTGAATGCTACAACGGCGACTCCCATTAGCTGCATCTTCAATGCGTTTTTGATCATCTTTAAAATCCTAATAAAAAAAGACATATGTGTTCTTGTCTCTCATAATGATTATGAACGATAAACAAAATTCCCAAAAAAGTGCAGTTCCCCTTTAATGACAGCAGCTGTAGATATCTCCATATATGGTAACGTTTTACTCGAAGAGCTTTACACAAGTCTGAGGCTGTAATCAATTAGCTCCTTCTTTTTCTCAATCCTTTGTCGTGGGGCAGACTGGCTCGTACATTCACATGCATCCTCAACGTTTGCCATTTCTAAGATAAAGCATATAGTTAAAACTTAGATCGGCCAGTAGACTCGATATAGAAGTGCTAAAAATTACAACACAGATGTGTTAAGTAGACCACAAGAAAGTGTTTTAATTGTAGAAAAAAAACATAATATGATCCCTTTAAATATGAATCAAAATCATTAAAGATGACATATTGATTTACCAGAAATATTTCCAAGCTGTTATACAGTATTTAGTTTTGAGATAGGAGTCATCATTTTGATTCAACACAAGCATATTTTCAAATTCAAAATAGCCCACATTTTAAGCTTAACATTTCTAAATAATTACTGTTGTATGGTATGTCATTGTTAAGGGGAGAAAAGAGGAAAAATAATCATCCACGTTGCACAGAATATTCAATTGGTATTGGTGGTGGTGTTGTAAAAATGTTCCACAAGATAACAGATAAATAATAGAGGTAAGGAGGAGTAGTACATTTACAACTCTGACGTAAGCTTCAGTGCATGCCGGCAGGTTTGTTGTGATGTCTTCTTGGCACTAGTATGCTACTTCCTCAACAAAGCAGCACAGGTCAATTCAGGTTAACTACTCTAAATAAAGACAATGTCAATCAAGTACATCTATATGAAGTACTGTTTAATCTTTTTCTAAACATTAAACCTGATATAGATACGGTTTCTGAATTGCAAGTAGAGAAAACATATAACCACAACTTAGAACAACAGCCTACTCTACCACAAAATAAGATAAAACATTGTCTTAATCATCACCATTCAACCAGAGAGGTGTGTTTTTAGAAGATTTGATTGAAATGGTTGTCCATTTAAAAGGCAAACATCTGTGTTGTGGAGGTCTGCCATGAGTTCAAAGCATTTGGCTATGCAGAGAGGTGGGTGACTGGCCATGCGGCCCTTGATAAGGCTACTGTTAACACTAAAACCTGATGCAGAATTACATGACTTCGAGTTAGACTCTATAATCTAGAAGGGGACTGCACATTTGTTGTATTACTTACTGTATAGAGATTAGATCATTACAAGTGGTTTATCATTGACCAATGATTGTCATCAGCCAAGCCAAGTTTGCAAATCCCACTTCATAAAAAATGGTGTCCTGGAATGTGTGTCATGATGACACTTTTTTAATTTTTTTTTATTTTATTCTTTTAAATTTTTTAATTTTTTTAATGTCCTGTCCAGCTTCTCAGGCAAATCATATAGTAGATGTAGATGCCCATATCGGCTGTTCAGATTTACTTTGCCTTATTTGTATTTGACTTTATTAAATGTATTTATATTATCATTTGGTGAAGCCGGGACGGAGCAGGAGGGGATAGAAAGAGAAAAAAAAGGAAGACAGAGGGGGGAATTGTGGGGACAAGACACAGAGAGACAAAAACAACAACTGCAAACACAAACACAACAACAACAACAATAGAGCAACATCAGCAAATACGACATGTACAAATATGATGGTAAAAGTAATAGCAAATAAGCAGTTAGCGAAAATAAAAAATAATACAGAAATGACAATGAGCATTATTACACTAAAAATGGAGCAATATGAATACCAATAGAAATAGCGCTATTGATAATAAACAATACCAATACTTTACCTTTATTATCAACAATACAGTTGTTCAAATGCAACAATACATATACGTAATGATAACTTGAGATACGAAAGAATGCAGAAAAATGGAGGGGAAGAAAGAGAAGCAACCTACATTAACCTTGTAGATTGTTATAGTAACAATAGGTTAAGCTTTGTCAGTGTGCCATGTGTTATACCCAGTTTACCCTAGGACAACAACATTAATATGTTTGATGAAACGTGATTATGTAAATGAGTGTATGTGTGCATATGTACTTGTATATGTACAGTATGTGTATATGTGTGTTTGTACAGTGAATGTATATGTACAGTATGTGTATGTGTGTGTTTGTACAGTGAATGTATATGTACAGTATGTGTATACAGTATGTGTATTTGTACAGTGAATGAATATGTAAAGTATGTGTATATGTGTTTGTACAGTGAGTGTATATGTACAGTATGTGTATATGTATGTTTGTACAGTGAATGTATATGTACAGTATGTGTATGTGTATGTTTGTATAATGAATGTGCGTGTGGATGTACGAACTTTGAGTGTGTAAATATGTACTGTATTTGTATATGTATGTGGGAGCGTAGGTACCTATGTATGTGTGTATGTATGTATGTGAGTATATGTGAATTTCTATGTACAATACATTTGACTCCCAGTGTGTGCGGGAGCCAGAGTACGGCCCCAGCCTCCCCGAGAGCCCAACCCACAAACAGTAGGTGTGGTGCCCAGGGAACCAGGGACCACCGCCCCCACGCAGCCAAGCCGGACAGCGACAGGAACCCCAGAGCCCGTCCCACCGCGCCGCCCACAAGGGCCAGCAGCAGGCCGCAGACAGACGCACCCGGCAGAGGACAAGGCACGAGAAAAGCATTGGACAGCCAGACCCCAAGCCAGCGAGAGACCACACCCCACACGGGCAGAAAGGCGGGACGCCCCGCCCGAGGGGCCCGGAGACCCCCCGCAACCGGACGGGGAGACCGCCCCCGCCCCACCGGCAACCGGGCCCCCATGAGCCCACCCCCCACCCCCGGAGAGCGCGGAGAGGCCAGCCCCCGGCCACCCCACCCAAGTCGGCTGCCACAGGACCACCCAGCACGGGGCCACGGGAACCACCCACCCCACCCGCAGGGACCCCAACGATGGAGATGGAACAACCAGCAACCGCCCCGCCGAGTCCCCCCCTGAGGTAGGGGGAAAAATAAATAAAATAATAATAATAATAATAATATTAATAAAATATATAAAAAAATACAAATAAATAAATAATTAAATCTATTTAAAAAAAGAATTAAAAGAAGATCACAGACATGCTGACACACAAGGTCACTACCCCAACAACTGGCCGACTCGCAGCACCTCGGAATACCCTGCAGCACCAAGCTACCACAGCAGACGCAGGGACCAGACCCAGCAGGCCCCAAACAAGACGGGCACCCGGAAGGGATGGACGGTGGGACCCAGGAGCCCCAGACACGCAGTCCGGATGCAGTAGCTTGAGGCGCCGACCCCCACCTGACAGGCAGGCCCAGAACGTACCCCCAGAAATACACATGCATATCCATATACATACACATACACATACACATGTACACGTACACACACATACACATATATACACATACACACATACACATATATACATATACATACACATATATACACATACACATATATATACATACATACATACATACATACATACATACATACATACATACATACATACATACATACATACACACACATATACATACACATATGTATATGTGTGTCATGATGACACTAAGGAAATATAATACAGTACATACACTGTGTCTGCTTTAGGACCGGTCAAACTTGATTCATGTAATACAGTAGAACCTCTGATGTCAAACACAATCTGTTCTGAGACATCTTTGATTTACTGTATTTTCAGGACTATAAGCCACTACTTTTTTCCAACGCTATGAACCCTGCAACTTATGAAGCGGTGCAGCTAATTAATTGATTTTTCTTTGCCAACGGCCATAATGTTTTGTACTCAAGAAATAGTTTTCATATTAAGCCAACAGACACACTGATATTTGTTTGTGCTGTGTCGCCATCCTTTGGACAAGTTTTCTCACTGCAGGTGCTGCTGGTTGACAATGTACTTCCTGTTTCGTGCAAGAAGTATGTTCATCCATAGCATTTTTGCTCGAAATTATTCTACATTCATCACTGCAAACAATATTTGTAAGTTTTAGAATATAACTAAAAAATGTCATACTTACTAAGCCGCCCCATGTGTGACGTCTGTAGGCGTGTTTTGGTGTAGATGATGCATATGATGTGATAATGCATATTAATTTTTTCAACACTTTTATGATGCAACATGACAAATATTGTCCATTGAAACAACTTAGTAGGATGCAAAAGAAGAACAATCAACCATGGACTAAAACAAGACTTGCTTGCAACAAGAAGAATACATTATATGGAACATTTATAGCACAAAGATCTACAGAGGCCAAACATAAGTACAAAATGTATAAGAACAAACTCAATAGCATACTACAAACATGTAGGAAATAATATTACAGTCGATTATTTGACAAACAAAAACAACATGAGAGCACCATGCGGCATCCTAAAAAACCCAAAACCAGTGAAGTTGTCACGGTGTGTAAATCGCAAATAAAAACAGAATACAATGATTTGCAAATCCTGTTCAACCCAAATCCAATTGAATACACTGCAAAGACGAGATACTTAACGTTCGAACTGGTAAACATTGTTATTTTTTGCAAATATTAGCTCATTTGGAATTTGATGCCTGCAACATGTTTCAAAACAGCTGGCACAAGTGGCAAAAAAGACTGAGAAAGTTGAGGAATGCTCATCAAACACTTATTTGGAACATCCCAGAGGTGAACAGACTAATTGGGAACAGGTGGGTGCCATGATTGGGTATAAAAGTAGATTCCATGAAATGCTCAGTCATTCACAAACAAGGATGGGGCGAGGGTAACCACTTTGTGAACAAATGCGTGCGCAACTTGTCGAACAGTTTAAGAACAACATTTCTCAATGGGCTATTGCAAGGAATTTAGGGATTTCATCATCTATGGTCCATAATAGCATCAAAAGGTTCAGATAATCTGGAGAAGTCACTGCACATAAGCGGCAATGATTGTGCCCTTGGATCCCTCAGGCGGTACAGCATCAAAAAGCGATATCAGTGTGTAAAGGATATCACCACATGGGCTCAGGAACACTTCAGAAAACCACTGTCAGTAACTACACTTTTGTCGCTACATCTGTAAGTGCGAGTTAAAACTCTACTATGCAAAGCCAAAGCCATTTATCAACAACACCCAGAAACGCCGCTGGCTTCGCTGGGTCCGAGCTGATCTAAGATGGACTGATGCAAAGTGGATAAGTGTTCTGTGGTCTGACGAGTCCACATTTCAAATTGTTTTTGGAAACTGTGGACGTCGTGTCCTCCGGACCAAAGAGGAAAAGAGCCATGCGGATTGTTGTAAGTGCAAAGTTCATAAGCCAGCATCTGTGATGGTATGGGGGTGTATTAGTGCCCAAGGCATGGGTAACTTACACATCTGTGGAGGCATCATTAATGCTGAAAGGTACATACAGGTTTTGGAGCAACATACTATATGTTGCCATTCAAGCAACGTTTTTTTCATGGACGACAATGCCAAGCCACACTCTGCACGTTTTACAACAGCGTGGCTTTGTAGTAAAAGAGTGCGGGCCTGGCCAGACTGGCCTGCCTATAGTCCAGACCTGTCTCCCATTGAAAATGTTCTATTGGTATTCATATTGCTCCATTTTTAGTGTAATAATGCTCATTGTCATTTCTGTATTTTTTTTTAAATGTTCAGTAACTGCTTATTTGCTATTACTTTTACCATCATATTTGTACATGTCGTATTTGCTGATGTTGCTCTGTTGTTGTTGTTGTGTTTGCTGTTGTTGTTTTTGTCTCTCTGTCTAATCCCCCTCTTGTCCCCACAATTCCCCCCTCTGTCTTCCTTTTTCTCTCTTTCTATCCCCTCCTGCTCCGGCCCGGCTGCACCAAATGATAATATAAATACATTTAATAAAGTCAAAATACAACTAAGGCAACAAGAGAAGTATACTACACTTCTCTTTTGTAAAGTAAATCTGAACAGCCGATATGGGCATCTACATCTGCTATATGATTTGCCCGAGAAGCTGGGCAGGACATTATAAAAAAATAAAAAAATAATAAAAATGTGTGCCGCATTATGAAGCGTAAAATACCACCACGGAGACCCCGGATTGATGAACAACTTAAGCTGTACATTAAGCTAGAATGGGAAAGAAGTCCACTTGAAAAGCTTCAAAAATTGTTCTCCTCAGTTCCCAAATGTTTACTGAGTGTTGTTAAAAGGAAAGGCCATGTAACACAGTGGTAAAATGCCCCTGTGCCAACTTGTTTGCAATGTGTTGCTGCCATTAAATTCTAAGTTAATGATTATTTGCAAAAAAAAAAAGAGAAGTTTCTCAGTTCCAACATTAAATATCTTGTCTTTGCAGTGTATTCAATTGAATATACGTTGAAAAGGATTTGCAAATCATTGTATTCTGTTTTTATTTACGATATACACAATGTGCCAACTTCACAGGTTTTGAGTTTTGTACTTGTGGCAGTTGTGGGTTAGGTGGCGACTGACATAATATGGTAATCGTCAAATTTGCATAGTTGGCCATGACTCATTTGCAAAAAGTGAGTGAAAGTAGGGCTGGGCGATATATCGAATATACTCGATATATCGCGGGTTTGTCTGTGCGATATACAAAAAATTACTATATCGAGTATACGATATTCGAGTATACGTTCTCACGCAGTTGCTTTTAGCTGCGGGCATTAGACTACAGGCGTTTCTCACTCTTTCTTGTCTCTCCTTCGCACAGAGACATAAGACAAGCGCACCTTCTTACATACGTCACATACTGTCACGCGTGCAACATGACATACGCCCTTGCGGAGCAGAGAGGTAGCTGCATGGGTAACATTAGCTGTGATGCTAGCGGAATGGTGCTGGTGCGAGTGGTAATATGAGAGAAAGAAGGTGCGAATCTGGTAACAAATGAAGGAAGAATTAATTCCCAAGAAAAACAGCAGGGGGTCCATCGTCTGGCGGTGGTTTGGCTTAGAGCGGGAATATGTTGAACAGACAACCGTAATATGTCAAGTATGCAGCAAAAACGTTGCTACAAAAAGTAGCATTACTGCTAAGTTGTAGCATCATTTGAAAAGTCACCCGCTAGAGAATGAAGAGTGCTTGAAACTCCGCATGTCAACATCTCCGTTCGGTACCAAACCAACAAAATGCCCAAGCAACCATTTCCAGATCAACACCGTATGAAAAAAATAGTCCACAACAGAAGGAGATAACGTCCGCAGTAACCTACCACATAGCGAAGGACATACACTATTTGATTTCCTATTAATGCAGCTCATTTTTATTTGACAGTTATTTAAATATTTTGTGTGACATCATGCACAAAAGTGCACGTTATTTGTTTTGAACTATTGTAGTGGCGTTCTGTACAAAAAATGCATTTTAATTTAGTGTTGTTTTAATATGTCATCTTAGTGATATCATGCACAAAAGTGCACTAATAGCTTGTTTTAAAATGTCTCTGACAATCTTGCACTTTCTGTTTTGAAATGACATGAATGTTTGTGCCACTGCTTAATAACTGTTTAACAATTACAGCTTTGGTAAATTGACTTAGTTGTGATTTCCCTCTCTGCATGAAAGTTTAAAATTAGCATATAATAATGCACTATGAACAAGAATGTTTTAATGTAGACACATAGAATCATACTGGTGTGATTATATGCATCAAGTGTTCACTCAAGGCTAAGGCAACATATCGAGATATATATCGTGTATCGTGACATGGCCTAAAAATATTGAGATATTAATAAAAGGCCATATCGCCCAGCCCTAAGTGAAAGACATGAAACCCCCCCAAAAATATGTTTAGAACTACAAATAACTTCCCCACTGTAGCTTCTTTATGTTGTCGTTTTAAGGTCACAAACAAAGCTGAGCCACCTGCCAGTGCTTTTAGATGGGGCAGGCGCACACAGCAACACCCGGCGCTCATTGAGAAGAGCTTTCATGATGTGCTTTCATATCAGAGTCGCAAAAGTATTTTCGCAAATTAGCACTTTTTTGAAAAATATTATTCAGAGTGGTTTGATTTTTTTTTTAAATTATACTACTAAAGTTTGCAACACCAATTCCTCCTCCATCCTCTTACAGTATATTATCTCGCGACCAAGTGTGTAAGTATCGACTGTACCACGTTGTAATGACAAGTAGTGCTGTGCGATTTTACGATATATATCGTACTGTGACATAAAATCATTAATTGTACAATATAATTCTCTATTCTATCTTGGTCGCAGCTAATGTAACTGTAGCAACATTCCTGCTGTGCCTTAGCATTTTACATCACTTTAAATAATTTTACCGCGCTAATACATCCATGCGTGCAAAAGCGACGCTACGAGCATGTATGTCATTGTCAACATCGTAGCAGAGACGAAAAGCCCAATGGAAGTAAAACCAACAAAATCCGAACAGGAATGGATGAAAAAAAGAGAAAACATAATGTTTTTATTTTTTTAATTGCAGTGTCTATTGTATTAAAAATATGTGTTTCATAAACAAAGAAGAAAAGATAAGCGAAAGTGGCATTCATTTCATGTGCGTAATTGTATACATATAATTTTAAGTAAAAAAACAATATTGTGATATATATCAATAATGGGATATAATACAACCTACCGTATTTTTCGGAGTATAAGTCGCACCTGCCGAAAATGCATAATAAAGAAGGAAAAAAACATATATAAGTCGCATTTTTTGGGGAAATGTATTTGATAAAACCCAACACCAAGAATAGACATTTGAAAGGCAATTTAAAATAAATAAAGAATAGTGAACAACAGGCTGAATAAGTGTACGTTATATGACGCATAAATAACCAACTGAGAACGTGCCTGGTATGTTAACGTAACATATTATGGTAAGAGTCATTCAAATAACTATAACATATAGAACATGCTATACGTTTACCAAACAATCTGTCACTCCTAATCGCTAAATCCGATGAAATCTTATACGTCTAGTCTCTTACGTGAATGAGCTAAATAATATTATTTGATATTTTACGGTAATGTGTTAATAATTTCACACATAAGTCGCTCCTGAGTATAAGTCGCACCCCTGGCCAAACTATGAAAAAAAACTGCGTCTTATAGTCAGAAAAATAAATAAAGAAAGAAAGAAATATGTCCATAAGCACTAACGACATGCGACATACACAGACATGCCCATTATAATGTGTTTATGAGCAAGGGCTGAAAGACAGTACCACATCTATCTGTGGCGGATCGCAACAAATAAATGAAACACTGATTTTTCTATTTATTCTGCCAGCATTAGCTATGTGCAAATAGACAAAATTATTCGCATCAAAAGTGTAACCGGAATGAAAATGCATCATAATATTTTGACCCGACATTCAGGTACTGTAAAGTTAAAATTTTAATGATAATAAAAATAAATTCTAAGTCTAAGTCTAAGATTGGAGCCCATGAAAACAAGTAACGATATATTGGGTCGAGTTTGTTGCTCTAAGACTGAGACTAGCAAAAACAAAAGTGTGGTCTGGAGTGTCACGTGCCGATGTAACAATAAAGGTATCCAGTTGTCGTCTCAATAAGTAGTTTTATTCACGGTCTTACAGCTACTCAAAGTGCTATATGTGTTTTATGTTGCACGATTGCACCAAGAAAAATTCCTAGTTTGTGAACCCGTTCTCAAACAATGGCAATAAAACTATTCTGATTCTGATTTTAACTGCTAGCCTCAGGCACAAACACAGAACGTCATAACATGAAGAGACACGGCAACCCGCATATATCACAACATGGAAGGGACAGAACAGCTTCATTTCAAATTGAGAGGTAAAACAAAAGTAGCAAACAAAAGAAACATTTGATATATAAATAACGTGACAACGTCAGACAAGCAGAAATACACAGAGCCATGTTTGTTTACAGCAAAAGTCACTGCTTCTTCTTCCTCTATTTCCGTTCCAGTATGTCATCCATGTCAGAATAAAGTATTCCCATCTAAAAAGGACTCGCATCTCAGCCTTGCTTGTGACAAACAAAAATAATGAAGCTATCAGCATTGCAACAGCTGGTCGCGCACCTGAACAGAGTTGACACGCGGCAAGTTATTTTTTTCATCTCTACTTCGAAAGACTGTTTACATACTGTATTTGGCAAAATAAATTCCAACAATCAGTGAGAGCAAAATATAGTATAGCCTGTGTTACCTTTTACAGCAGGGGTGTCAAACGTAGTTTGGTAGGTATAAAAATGACCTGGAATTTTTAAATGAAAGAAACTGCTGTTCTAAATTAACATAAATATGCTGAAATAATATTATTATTTTATTATTAGCCTTTATTTAACCAGGTAAAATCCCATTGAGATCAAAGATCTCTTTTCCAAATATGCTGAAATAATATGTATCCCCTTCTAATTTCATGTGTGATTAAAGGCCTACTGAAACCCACTACTACCGACCACACAGTCTGATAGTTTATATATCAATGATGAAATCTTAACATTGCAACACATGCCAATACGGCCGGGTTAACTTATAAAGTGCAATTTTAAATTTCCCGCCACACTTCCGGTTGATAACGTCTAGTTATGATGATGTATGCGCGTGACGTAAACAGTTGATACGGAAGTATTGGTACCCCATAGAATACAATACAAATAGCTCTGTTTTCATTTCAAAATTCCACAGTATTCTGGACATCTGTGTTGGTGAATCTTTTGCAATTTGTTTAATGAACAATGGAAACTGCAAAGAAGAAAGTTGTATGTGGGATCGGTGTATTAGCGGCGGACTACAGCAACACAGCCAGGAGGACAGAGATGGATAGCAGACGCGCTAGCCGCCGAACTCACCTTAACTTCCTCCGTCTCGCCCACCGCATCTGTGATCGGGTGAAGTCCTTCGTCGCACCGTCGATCGCTGGAACGCAGGTGAGCACGGGTGTTGATGAGCAGATGAGGGCTGGCTGGCGTAGGTGGAGCGCTAATGTTTTTATCATAGCTCTGTGAGGTCCGGTTGCTAAGTTGCTAAGTTAGCTTTAGCGTCGTTAGCAACAGCATTGTTAAGCTTTGCCAGGCTGAGAATTATTAACCGTGTAGTTACATGTACATGGTTTAATAGTATTGTTGATCTTCTGTCTATCCTTCCAGTCAGGGATTTATTTATTTTGTTTCTATCTGCATTTGAGCCAGATGCTATCACGTTAGCTTAGTAACTAAAGAGCTTCGCCGATGTATTGTCGTGGAGATAAAAGTCACTGTGAATGTCCATTTCACGCTCTCGACTCTCATTTTCAAGAGGATATAGTATCCGAGGTGGTTTAAAATACAAATCCGTGATCCACAATAGAAAAAGGAGAGCGTGTGGAATCCAATGAGCCAGCTTGTACCTAAGTTACGGTCAGAGCGAAAAAATATATGTCTTGCACTGCATTCTAGTCCGTCACTCTAACGTTACTCATCCACAAATCTTTCATCCCCGCTCAAATTAATGGGGTAATCGTCGCTTTCTCGGTCCGAATCGCTCTAGCTGCGTTGAAAACAATAGGAAAATATGAGGAGGCGAACAACTGACTACGTCACACTACTTCCGGTAGGGGCAAGGCTTTTTTTTATCAGAGACCAAAAGTTGCGAACTTTATCGTCGTTGTTCTATACTAAATCCTTTCAGAAAAAATATGGCAATATCGCGAAATGATCAAGTATGACACATAGAATGGATCTGCTATCCCCGTTTAAATAAAAAAAAATCATTTCAGTAGGCCTTTAATCAAATACTTCTAAATGCACACGTTTGTTGCAGATGATGCTACATATTTACAGAATAAACTGCATGATGTTAGTACATAAGTTAAGAAGAATGGGTAAATTACATTTGTAACATCCTGTAATTAAAGGGACAATCGGTAGTAAATGGATGGATGGATGGATATTATTAATTTCAACTTCTGATAGATTAAAAAAGTAACACCAATGGGAGCATTTTAAAACTCTGCCAGACTCAATTTGACTGATTAACATTATCACATCATGTATTCATAAAGTATAAATAATGACAAATGACGATAGCATATTATCAACCACAACATGTAAGTATAAAACCATTATGATTTGTACATTTTCAGAATGTGCTTGGTCTATTTTTAAACAAAGAAAACAATCTGAAGTTGTCTTTATTTTTAAGTTGTCATCCTTTCTTTGCGGCTGGCTTTGAGGCAGCTTCTTTGGCACAAGGCATATTAACAGGCTTTCAAATCAAGGCATTTCAGGTGGCTGATAAAATTCCATGTGTAGAATCTCAATGCATTTTCCCTCTTTGCAGCATGTTTACAGAACATTTGGTGAAAATTGCACGCAAAAAGCCTTTCTCTAAAACTGTGAAGAAATCCCATACGATCGACGGCATGCTTGTTTACAATGAGCTCAGGGGTAGTTTACAGCGATCACAGCAAGGCACGTAGAAGAAAATGTGTTCACTCTAACACACCTACAGCATAGTACAGGTAATCCCACTTTATTGGAGCAGTTTTTTTGTTTTTTTAAATGAGTTATCGGTAGGGATGGGTACTTTCCACATTCATACCGACACGTACCTGGGAATCGATACCTGTACTGAACCATACCAATTGTTGGTACTTTTGTGTCTGTTAATAAATTTTAATTGTTTATTAATAACATTTACTTTATTAATGTAACATTTGAAAAGTAAATGTTTAGGGCAGCACGGTGATGTAGGGGTTAGTGCATGTGCCTCACAATACGAAGGTCCTGAGTTTAATCCCGGGCTCGGGATCTTTCTGTGTGGAGTTTGCATGTTCTCCCCGTGACTGCGTGGGTTCCCTCCGGGTACTCCGACTTCCTCCCACCTCCAAAGACATGCACCTGGGGATAGGTTGATTGGCAACACTAAATTGGCCCTAGTGTGTGAATGTGAGTGCGAATGTTGTCTGTCTATCTGTGTTGGCCCTGCGATGAGGTGGCAACTTGTCCAGGGTGTACCCCGCCTTCTGCCCGAATGCAGCTGACCTAGGCTCCAGCACCCCCCGCGACCCCGAAATGGACAAGCGGTAGAAAATAGATGGATGGATGTTTAAGATAACTGTACCGCTCAGTTGTTATATCTTGTTTTCTTATTACATTTGAGTCTCATTGCAAGTATTATATCATAGACTTTGCATGCAGTCTCAATTCCAAGACGTTATATTGCAGTCGTGTATAGACTTCGCCTGTGTTTTGCCTAGCTAGGAAAGAAGGAAGGAAGCTGAATGTCTGTATACCGTTATATTGCACCCTACAAAGTGTTTAAACTGCAAATATTGGACTTATTACACACTTGTTGTTTGATTGTAACATGTATCTTAGTTGTTGGTTTCATTATCAAATTTGGAGGTGTTGAA
This sequence comes from Entelurus aequoreus, assembly GCF_033978785.1. Classification (NCBI taxonomy): domain Eukaryota; kingdom Metazoa; phylum Chordata; class Actinopteri; order Syngnathiformes; family Syngnathidae; genus Entelurus; species Entelurus aequoreus. The sequence goes on from NC_084739.1 coordinate 38,914,102, forward strand.
ATCGCCATGCAAAATCGCTAATACTAATCAGAAGCATGTACATGGCAAAGCCAATGTAAATTAGTGTAAGGCTAGCACGTTTTGGAAAAAGTGAGTCTTACTTTTACCATGAAGCATTTTCTATCGCGCCTTGTTTTGTTGGCATGAAACATTGCAACATTACCAATTGGTCCGAGTGTTGCTTAAAGCAGTGGTCCCCAACCACCGGGCCGCGGACCGATTGGTACCGGGCCGCACAAGAAAAAAATAAATAAATTTAAAAAAAAAAAGTTTTTTATTTATTAAATCAACATAAAAAAACACAATATATACATTATATATCAATACAGTCTGCAGGGATACAGTCCGTAAGCACACATGATTGTATTTCTTTATTAAAAAAAAAACAATAATAATAATAAAAATAAAAATCCCCCCGGTCCGTGGGACTAATTTTCAAGCGTTGACCGGTCCGCAGCTACAAAAAGGTTGGGGACCACTGGCTTAAAGGATTGTTTCCTCGCCAGGTGTTTGGGCCGTGACGTCACCACCAACAAAAGTATCGAAATATGGCATATACAGTCATGGCCAAAAATATTGGCCCTCCTCATTTCTGTCAGATAATGCACCACTCCTCCCAAAAAAAATTTGAAATTACAAATGCTTTGGTATTCACATGTGTATTTATTTTGTTTGCAACACTCACACAAAAAAAGCCAAATCTGATATTATTTTACAGAGAACTCCAAAAATGGACTGGACAAAATTATTGGCACCCTCAACTTAATATTTGGTAGCAGACCCCTTGGAAAAAATAACTGAAATCAATCACCTCCTGTAACCATCAATGAGTTTCTTACAGCTTGCTACTGTAATTTTGGACCACTCTTCTTTTGTAAACTGCTTCAGGTCTCTCAGATTTGAAGGGTGCCTTCTCCCAACTGCTGTTTTTAGATCTCTCCACAGATGTTCTATAGGATTTAGATCTGGACTCATTGATGGCCACTTAAGAACTCTCCAGCGCTTTGTCTTAAGCCATTTTTGTGTGCTTTTTGAAGTATGCTTTGGGTCGTTGTCCTGCTGGAAGACCCATGACCTCTGACGGAGACCCACCTTTCTGACACTGGGCCCTACATTATGCCCCAAAATTCTTTGGTAGTCCTCAGATTTCATGATGCCTTGCACACAGTCAAGGCATCCGGTACCAGAAGCAGCAAAGCAACCCCAAAAATATCATTGAACCTCCACCAGATTTGAAAGTAGGGATGGTGTGCCTCATTTTGTTTTCTGTAAACAGTGTGATGATGTGCTTTACCAAAAAGCTCCATTTTAGTCTCATCTGTCCACAGGACGTTCTCCCAGAAGGATTTTGGCTTCCTCAGGTAAGTTTTTGCAAACTCCAGTCTTGCTTTTTTATGTCTCTGTGTCAGCAGCGTGGTCCTCCTGGGTCTCCTACCATAGCGTCCCTTTTCATTGAGATGGCGACGGATGGTGCGAGCTGACACTGTTGTACTCTGGTGGATGCAGGTCAGCTTGAATCGAGGTTCTTTATCCACAATTATACCAATCCTTTGTTGCAGTCCTTCATAATTTTTTCTCTTCCGTCCACGTCAATGAGGTTAGCTACAGTGCCATGGGCTTTAAACTTCTTGATGACATTGCGCACAGTAGACACAGAAACATTTAGATCTCTGGAGATGGACTTGTAGCCTTGAGATTGTCCATTCTTTTCCACAATCTTGGTTCTCAAATCTTCTGAGAGTTCTGTGCTCTTCTTTCTTTTTTCCATGCTCAGTGTGGTGCACACAACACAAAGTTTGGGTCAACGTTTAAGTAGCTGCAAGTGTGATTTCTATATTGCCAGCACCTGTTACTTGCTACAGGTGAGTTTAATTACAAATTAAAGAAGCATCCCATGCTTAGAGTACAACTATTTCTTACAATTTTGAACAGGTGCCAATAATTTAGTCCAGTCCATTTTTGGAGTTCTGTGTAAAAAAATATCAGATTTGGCTTTTTGGGAGGTTTTTTTTGTGTTCCAACGCAAACAAAATAAATAAACATGTGAATACCAAAGCATTTGTAATTTCAACAATTTTCTGGGAGAAGTGGTGCATTATCTAACAGAAATGCCTGGGTGCCAATATTTTTGGCCATGACTGTATGGTAAGATTTTACGTGAATCGGAATTCAGTCGGTGACAATAAAAGTACTGAATTTGGTACACATCCTTACGAGGTCTGTTTGTCAATAGACTCGCGATGGAAGCGCTAAAAACAACAGCAAAGATGGTGGGGTGAACACGCTGTCGAAGTAGCGCCACGTAAATAAGACCACCAACAAAAGGACGTATCCTGAAGAGACGGTCAGAAAGCAGCTTGAAAATAGTGATATGCGATATTAACATTTACAAAGCAGGCTCCGCTACATATCAGATCAAGCACTTTCACGGCCTCATGTTGAAGCTCCGTGAAGCGGCTCCCACCCACGCCTGAGAGCATTGTGTATACTCACAGATCGGCATGACCGCGCCGACTTCGCTGGCCGGCATTTACAAACTTTTCCCGGGCAGCTGCAGCCAGTCGCTTCGTTTCACTTAGTTTCACTTCTGCAGAGTCCTCTGCAATGCGACGCAGTATTGTCCAGCATTGTCCAGGTTTCAGAGACTAAGCTCTGGCTGCGTGCGAGTGCGTTCAAGTGGTTAAAATGCATGAATGTTGGCAGGTCTGTTGGTCACTCTCCAGGAGGGGAGCCCAGTGGTCTGATATTGCATTTACATGTTGTAAGAATTTCAGGACCTAACGGTCAAGTCTCCAAGATTGAGTGAGGTTGGCGGCTCCAAAGCTGCCATACTGTCACACTCTGCTCTCGACATTACGCCTCACATACTCAATTAATTTGAAATGCAGCAGAGGCTGCTTTTTAAACGTTAAACGTCACCAACAATCATCTTAATTTAATTGTGGAAGCCAAAATTGTGATTACATTTTGAATAATCGTGCAGCCCTACCAGGAAGTATGACAAAGTTCTGTATAACACTAATATTTAGGGATGTTCAGATCAACATTTTTGGTCTCCGATCCTGGAACACATGTTTTGCCCTCAGATCCGATCTGATACTTTGACTATAGATTATAGAACTGAACATTTTTATATACAGTAATACATTTTAAAATGTTCTAGTATTGTTAGAAATCAGATGATGTATTACATTGTGGTATTGAATTCTACATTCATTTGTTTTAACAAAATAAAGTGCACAATCACTAGACAAAAGCAAAAAACTACAGTGGCTCCCCTTTTAATGATTTGGACTTTGGCCTACACGTTGTCCTGTATCCAAAAACGTACTCCCCGAGTTTTTAAACGCTCACAGAATGACCAAAACATATATGTTGTAATAATAACAACAAGAAAAAGAAAACTATACATTTAATTACTTTAGTATCTGTATGGTCGCATATTTGTGATACTGCGCGTGCGGCCTGTTGGTGCAGCTGTCACTGGTGTGGGCATTTTTGTGTGTGTGGGCTTTCTTTAAATTTTGTGGAAATATACATATACATAATTATGTAGAAATATATATACATAATTATCAGTTAACATTATTGGTTGTAAAGGTCTGGTATCAGCTTAAATTCATTTTATCGTGTATGCCAAGTTTTAACGTGATATAGATTTTGATTTAGTTATTTTATTAATAAAAAATTAACATTGTTAATATTTGAAATGGCTCTGGGGCACTTTGAACAGGAAAGGTTGGGCCCTAAGGTGTAAAATGTTATGAACCTGTTCTAGATGGATAGACCAAAAAAATCCCAGATATGTTGACAGTCTTCGTATATTCCTTGCATTTTAAATGCTGTGTAATGGTCATGCAAATATAATCGTACATATAGTAAAATATGACAAGCTGTCCTCTATTAAGATGTTGTAGACCACTTACCCTCCTTCACTCTCTGCTTCTTCAGAGCTCCGCCCCCCTCCTATGGCGCCAGCGATGCTCCCTGCAGCCCTTTTCCTCCGTGTTGGCGTGTTCCTGTGAGGAGCAGCAGCTCGACGTGCGTCTGTCCTATCACCTCCCCCCAGCTCTTCGCTGACTTGACCATGCACCACCGGAATGGCATTCTTCAAAGCCTTCATCTCTTCTTTCAGCTCTGACACACACTGAATTAGGGCCTCCAGGCGGTGCAACACCTCAACCTGAGGCCCGGGCAGACCCGGACTATCAACAAACATCATGCCAGTCGCAAGTTCATTATTATGGTACAGGTATTGTGCTGGCATTGAGGCTCTCCGTCTCATCTTGAAGCCCTGATAACATGCCACTGCCAAGCCGATGCCAGCCACTCCAGCCAAGGCACCCAGAACCAGAACTTTGCTGTCTGAATGGGCCATCCTGCAGGTCATTAGAGAAAGAAAAACCTCCATGTCACTAAGTCTAGAAATGTTCAGTTCAGTGCAGTTCAGTTTCAGTTTATTTCGAACATGCATACGATACAATGTAATGCATCACACAATTACAGTTGTTTCATTACAGCATGTCCAAAAAGGAGTAGGAAGAAGCAGACCTTATCTAATCCTACCCCTTTTCATACCATATCAATTTTATCCAATTTCCTTGTTCTCTGTAACAGAACAGTGAATAAATAAATAATAAATAAATATTATACCATAGTAAACATACAAATATTAAATACATAACTAATCTGTCTCAACAAAAAAAGGGTTCAAGATGTTCATCATAATTCTTGTTCTGTGTACTTTGTGAACACTTGCAGTTTGAACAGTCTCTTAAACTGGATCATATTGGTGCTTTGTTTGATTTCTCTGGTAAATCAATCTATAATTTAATTCCACATGCTGATATACGAAAGCTTTTAAGTGTTGTACGAGCATACAAATGTTTTAAATTAGATTTTCCTCTAAGGTTATATTTCTCCTCTTTTGGTAGCAGGTTATAGTTTGCTTTGTACATAATTTTAGCTGTTTGCAAATCTACCAAATTGTTGAATTTCAATAATTGTGATGTAATAAATAAAGGGTTTGTATGTTCTCTATATCCAACATTATGTATTATTCTAATTGATCTTTTTTGTAATACAGTTAGTGAATGAAGCGCACATTTGTAGTTTTTCCCCATATTTCTGCACAATAACTCAGATATGGTAACATTAGCGAGCAGTAGAGAATATGAAGTGATTTTTGGTCTAGAACATGTTTTGCTTTATTCATTATTGATGTGTTTTTTGCTACTTTATGTTGCAAGTTTTTCACATGAGATTTCCAATTCATTTTAATTCAATTTTCTTTTACCTTTTCAATATTTACTCCGTCTATCTGTATTTGTGTTTGACTTTCTCTTCTACTGTTACCATCCATCCATCCATCCATTTTCTACCGCTTGTAGCCTATCTCAGCTGCATTTTCGGGCAGAAGGCGGGGTACACCCTGGACAAGTCGCCACCTCATCGCAGGGCCAACACAGATAGACAACATTCACACTCACATTCACACACTAGGGCCAATTTAGTGTTGCCAATCAACCTATCCCCAGGTGCATGTTTTTGGAGGTGGGAGGAAGCCGGAGTACCCGGAGGGAACCCACACAGTCACGGGGAGAACATGCAAACTCCACACAGAAAGATCCCGAGCCCAGGATTGAACTCAGGACCTTTGTATTGTGAGGCAGATGCACTAACCCCACTTCCACCGTGGTGCTGGTTACCTACTGTTACCAAATAGCATTATTTTTAGTCTTACTGAGATTCAAAGATAGTCTGTTTTTGTCAAACCATCTTTTTAATTTGTTCATTTCTTCTGTTATTATTTGTATTATCTTCTGTGTGTTCTCTCTTGAACAAAATGATGTTGTATCATCTGCAAATAATACTAACTTTAAGTCCTTTGTAACTTTAAAAATGTCATTCATATAGAGATTGAACAATGTTGGTCCGAGTATTGATCCCTGAGGTATGCCACAAGATATGTTTAGCTCTGTGGAAGTGTGTTCGCCTATCTTCACGTATTGCTTCCTGTTGGTTAAGTAGCTTCTTACCCAGTTCAATAGCAACCCTCTGATGCCATACCGTTCTAATTTTTGTATTAAGATGTAGATCAGAAAGCAGTGTTATATATTATTTTGAAGCTGAGGTGACCCAGTTGCTGTACGGTTGAGAAGGTAAACGGTCTGCTGAAGGGAGATGTATTTTGGCACATTCATGTAATATTGTTGAAACATTAGAACCTCGCCAATCCAACAAGACACATTAGAACATCACTATTGAAATCAAATATATCATTATTAGAGCTCTGAGAGTTGAGCAAGATGAGCTATTATTGTAGTAAACGAGGGAGTATAGCCGCCTCCCATACATTTGTAACAAGATTACAGTGACAAGTGACGTAGCGGTTGGACTGTCAGATTGTTTTTTAGACCGTAAAAAGCAGCCATACACCTCAATTAATTACCTGTAGTTGCAAACGATGGTTGTGCCTCTAGCTAGCTTACCTTGGTAGCGTTTAAAACAAAGATCTTCGTGGAGGTTATAATTAAAATAACACTGATACACCAGCGTAATACAGCACTACTACATATTTCCCTAAGTAGTGCCTTATTTCAAATTAATAAACACATTGCAATAGTATTGCGAATCATACTGCCAGAGGAACCTAAAGCTTATCCTGACCATGGTCCTGACAGCTCTGTGGTGCATCGATAAAAACAGTCCGTGTGCGTTCACGCACAGGAAGAAAACTTAAGGTTCCGCTTTGCGAGCCTACCAAAACACCCGGTAGCTTTTCGAATTGTTCCGAAATTAAAACAATTGGAATCATAAATGACACAGGCAATATTAAAAAATGTGTATTTTGTTAACCTCTTTACATTTGACACCAAAACTGTTCCGACTTTATGAAGTTAATAACTGGTCATAATGCAAAATGCACAAACCGGCAAGACGTTCAAAGATATTGTTTTTTAATGAACATTTTAGTTTCTAATATCAATAAATTAAAAATAGTAAGTTCAGTCACTCACCCCGGTATATTCAGCACTCTCAGCACAGCTGGAGAGCAGGGCACTATAGTGACTCAGCCAGCCAGAACTTGCAAAGTTACTAAACTATAAATATTATCACATCAACCTTGGACCTGTGCATGGTCAGTGCAGGATGTCCTCGCACAAGTTTATTTAAGTGTAATAAATGACTCTCACAGAGAATATGGCCAAAGATTAACTTTGATTTATTCATGTATCCTGCTTTTTTCTATGTCTTACTTTCATATTGTTTAATATGGTAGTTTATACTGGATATAAAACAGTATTGTCACGTTTTAATTTTTTCCATTTGCATTACACGGAAAACTACATACTAGAATAACTTTATTTTAATGCAGATACTTATTCAAATGTAAAATGTATGTTATTTATGGCATAAAAACTTTCACCACTGTAATATTCCTTTTCCCCATTCTGACAGCACAAAAAAGTCCACCTGAAATTCTCAAACATGGCTGAGGGAGAAAAAAAACTTGGCGAGCAGCTCCAGGTTTTCCCAGCAGGATCAATCAATCAATCAATCAATGTTTATTTATATAGCCCTAAATCACAAGTGTCTCAAAGGGCTGTACAAGCCACAGGATGTGTCGATAAGCGAGTTGCATCTAGTCATGGCCATGTTCCCATTAGGTCAAAGGCTGTAGATAAGCAGATGTTGTCAACAATGTAACACATCTGCCCATTCCACTGAATACCATACCAACTTTATTCCTAAAGCCCTTTAAACACAACCACAATTGAAAAACAAATGGCTGTACACCACAAACAATTACAAATATAGACAAAAACGATAACATATATAATTTAAAACAAAGTTAAAAAATATATTTAAAAGGATCAGATGTCCTACACATTAAGCCTATTGCATATTTTGTAAATGCATTTCTAAACATAAGGAAGATAACATGTGTTACCTGTCCCTGCTTCCTAAAATTAGACCTTACCATGAAATATAGTTATTTATTTATTTATTCATAGTAATGTTTTTTTTACATAATTATGTTACCACTTATTCCAACAATACTGAGTTTATAAAAAAAAAGACTTAAAGCACCAGTAGAGTGGAAAAACAAGTTGTCCCTATATTGAAACTATTATCATATATATATATATATATATATATATATATATATATATATATATATATATATATATATATATATATATATATATATATATATATATATATATTTGTATATATATATATATATATATATATATATATATATATATATATATATACATATACATATACATATATATATATATATATATATATATATATATATATATACATATATATATACATATATATATATATATATATATATAAATATATATATATATATATATATATATATATATATATATATATATATATATATATATATATATATATATATATATATATATATATATATATATATATATATATATATATATATATATATATGTGTGTATACCTAAGACTTCCAAAGTTTGCAAATAAATAGAAATGATCAACATAGTATCAATCTCACAGAGGTTCCAGAGAGATAAAGAGCCAGCCAGTCACATGTTCGCGTAACATAGTGGTAGTAACCGCAGATCCCTTCATCACTAGCAACAACGCAGATCATGCAGACTTTGTGAGAACCAATTACTGTGTGCAAAATTATGATCCAGACCCTTATATTTTTTATCCTGAATATAAGGAGGATTATCTACACGTTTTAGAAGCTCTGCTAAACAGATCCAGCTAAGCGTCATGTAGCAGTATTGAAATGCACACTAGAAACATAATAAAACGATAGTTTACTGTACATTGTCTGCACTTACTTCGATAACGACTGATGGGATGTCCATTTCTTCCCGTTTAGATGAACAATTAACCATGACGTACGCGAAGGGTTAACAAGGAAAGGTCTCCCTGCAGACACTGTTTTCGGTTGTTTTGGTTTGTCTTCATCTCCGTGTATGAATTGAATTTCACATATGAACATCTTCTAGATTCATGGCTGAATCCTCCTAAAATCCAGATGAAAGGCATGATTTATAATCTGGAACAACTTTTACAAGATGAGACGCGATGATACGGGAGCAGCAGGACATCACAGTAAAAGCAGCAAAGGGCTTCTTAGCTGTCTATATCATTGCACCGCAAAATAATAGTTTGTCTGCATTAGCGCTTATAATAACAACATTGCTAATATTTGGTTAATATTCAGGTCACGATATGTATGTTGAACAATTTCCCTTGTGGATCATTAAAGTTTGTCTAAATTTTTGTATAAGTATATAGAGTATTGTTGGCGGGTTTTGGATGGTTATTCAAAAGGTTTGTGGGTGAAATAGAGTGCCTCCACTGACTACATTGTTAGCGGACTTGTTATGTATTTATTTATGTATGACTTAGAATGCATAAAAAAAGAAAAACATAAGTGTTTGTGTCTTATTTAGGGATTGTGAATGATAAACTGCACATCTCTGTCTAAATTTTGCATATTTCCAATATGACTGGTCTGATAACATGGTCAGAGTGCAAAAGCGTTTCTATTGTGACGTCATTCTCCAGAAATAGCCAAAGGTATTCTGAGCAGAATATTGAAAATGGCAGCCTGAATTTGTGGCATTTTGTGGTGTTTAAACTGTGCTTTTACATACTTTACAGATTGTAAATACAATTAGATATGGTTTAATGGATACAATGAAACACAGTTAAGCATATAAAGTCAACTTGTTTTTTCCACTCTACTGGCACTTTAAGTAGCTTTCCTGCAGGGCCCTGTCACCCCTCTGAAAAACATTGAATATTTCACAAGTCACATGGTTCACAGGATGTGAAATCATTCAGATCTTCTGCAGGCCATTGAAAGGCCACACTGGTTTAAATGTAACTTAGATATTGTGTTTCACTATGTAAAATCAATCAATCAGTCAATCAATGTTTACTTATATAGCCCTAAATCCCGAGTGTCTCAAAGGGCTGCACAAGCCACAACGACATACTCGGCTCAGATCCCAGATCAGGGCAAGAAAAAACTCAACCCAATGGGATGACAATGAGAAACCTTGGAGGGGACCCTGGGCGACCGGTGCAATGGACGTAGAGTGGATCTAGCATAATATTATGATAGTCCAGTCCATAGTGGATCAAACATAATAGTGTGAGAGTCCAGTCCAGAGTGGATCTGTTATGGTTGAAGGAGGAGTTGTGACGCCACAGAACCACAAGGGAGCAGTATAGCTCTATGTATTTTATTATATATATTACAATATATATAATAATCAACAAATACTATAAATAAACTACAGAACGGGGTGTGACTAAATTCAAGAGTGTGTATGGTGTGAAACTATGTGAAGCAGTTATCTGTTGAGTGTTACCGGGAGGTGTTGTTCCAAACTCGGAAGTCCAAGAGGGCAAGGCTGATCTGGGAAGTCCGTGAGACAGGCGAAAGATGCAGGGCAAGAGAGAGAGGCGTCAGAGTCCGTGTCCATGCAAGGGGGTCGAGATCCGGGAAGGCTGTTGAGATCCAGGGGGGAAGTACAAGGGAGCAAAACACACAGCTTAAAACCAAGGCCACGGAAGAAAACACTGCGGGGCACAAAGGAGAAGACAGTGGACAAATGAACATGGAAGTGGGAGGACACTGAACACGAGAATGCACAAGGAAAGACAGATACAGGACAGCTTACTGTAACAGGGAACAGAAGATTAAGTTCCGGCGAGGATCCTTGGGTCCACTGGTCTAAATACCGCTCGCCCTCATCAGTCTCAGGTGTGTTGATTGCTGATCGCCCACAGCTTTGCCGGCATGTGGGCGTGATGCAATAAGCGCGCGCAGGGGCTTGTCTCAGCGAGGTGCTGGCAGACCCAGCTGCCGGGGAAAAGCGGGTTCGAGCCTGCGCCGTGACAGGATCTAGTTAATAGTGTGAGAGTCCAGTCCATAGTGGGGCCAGCAGGAGATCATCTTGAGTGGAGACAGGTCAGCAGTGCAGAGATGTCCCCAACGGATGCACAGATAAGTGGTCCACCCTGGGCCCCGACTTTGGATAGCTAGCGCATCATCTGTGGTCACCGAATCTGTGTGCCCCCCCCCCCCCCCCCCCTCTCTCAGAGCAGAAAAGAAACGGCAGATCAACTGCTCTAAAAAGGGGGGTCTATTTAAAGGCTAGAGTATACAAATGAGTTTTAAGATGGGACTTAAATGCTTCTACTGAGGTAGCATCTCTAACTGTTACCGGGAGTGCATTCCAGAGTATTGGAGCCCGAATAGAAAACGCTCTATAGCCCGCAGACTTTTTTTGGGCTCTGGGAATCACTAATAAGCCGGAGTTCTTTAAACGCAGATTTCTTGCCGGGACATATGGTACAATACAATCAGCAAGATAGGATGGAGCTAGACCGTGTAGTATTTTATACGTAAGTAGTAAAACCTTAAAGTCACATCTTGAGTGCACAGGAAGCCAGTGCAGGTGAGCCAGTATAGGCGTAATATGATCAAACTTTCTTGTTCTTGTCAAAAGTCTAGCAGCCGCATTTTGTACCAACTGTAATCTTTTAATGCTAGACATAGGGAGACCCGAAAATAATATGTGACAGTAATCGAGACGAGACGTAACGAACGCATGAATAATGATCTCAGCGTCGCTAGTGGACAAAATGGAACGGATTTTAGCGATATTACGGAGATGAAAGAAGGCCGTTTTAGTAACACTCTTAATGTGTGATTCAAACGAGAGAGTTGGGTCGAAGATAATACCCAAATTCTTTACCAAGTCGCCTTGTTTAATTGTTTGGTTGTCAAATGTTAAGGTGGTATTATTAAATAGGTGTCGGTGTCTAGCAGGACCGATAATCGGCATTTACGTTTTCTTAGCGTTGAGTTGCAAAAAGTTAGTGAACATCCATTGTTTAATTTCATTAAGACACGCCTCCAGCTGACTACAAGCACTTTGAGTCACTAGAGAAAAGCTTTATATAAATATAATTCACTTCACTTCACTTCACTATGCATTCTAGCTATCAAATAAATGCTATCAAACGTCCGCTTACAATTGAGCATTTTGGAGATGCTCTATTCTGCCTATAAAGTCCTTGAAAAAAACATCCAAACACCTTCATATACATGCTGTAAGTATATATGTAATGTAGTAACGGGCACATTTATAATAATATTTAATATTTTCATATTTTGATCAATTTAAGCATATGTGGTGCATTAATTTCAAAAACGCATAACAACGTTTGCTTTTTTTTCTTCATCAATAATTTTTACTTACTGCAGACTTCTTGAGAGCCAACAAACATAATGAAACATCACCTATTATGCAAGGTCTGCTGTCATCAGGATGCCGACTCATATATTCCCATTTAGATGAAGAATGATTTGTAATCCTTGCAAAGAAATGGGGTGACCAAGCATCTTTTCGTGTTGTTCTTGCCATTCCTGGATCTAAATTGGATGTCAAAGTGTACCGACTTGTCGGAATATGTCTTCAGCCTTCTTCTGTCCTGTTGAGATTCAAGATTTATGATCTACTATAAACCTCCAAGGAGCAGGGAAGCGAGGAAACAGAAGACCAATGATGCAAACATATAGGGACACACGGTAGTGATCACGTCGCCACTATAAATAGTTTGTCTGCGTTAACGCTTATAATAACAATATCACTAATATTTGGTTAATATTAAAATCACAAAATGTAAACGGGGTCTTGTTGGTTGTTTTTGGAAGGTGGATTGACCAAGCCATCAATCTATTCTGCCTACATTTAACCAACCACGGAAGACACTAAGAAATTTAAACCATCAGAAACAACGTAAGGCGGGTCTTGGTGTGAAGTGAAGTGAAGTGAATTACATTTATATAGCGCTTTTTCTCAAGTGACTCAAAGCGCTTTACATAGTGAAACCCAATATCTAAGTTACATTCAAACCAGTGTGGGTGGCACTGGGAGCAGGTGGGTAAAGTGTCTTGCCCAAGGACACAACGGCAGTGACTAGGATGGCGGAAGCGGGGATCGAACCTGCAACCCTCAAGTTGCTGGCACGGCCGCTCTACCAACCGAGCTATACCGCCCCTCTTATATCTGTCCCTCTTTCACGCACCTCAGTTCTACGTTGTTTCTGATTGGTTTAAATTATGTGGTGTCTTCCGTGGTTGGTTAAATGTAGGCACACCTAAGATACGAACACGCATATTGTATTACATGCATGCGCTTCTGAATGCGCTTGCGCACAAGTTGTATTACACTCTCACAAATCTGGATAAGCTCGCTAAAATCGTACACGGCAGAAGTGTCGCAAAAGTCACGTGTAAATAGACAGCCTATCGAGGGTCCTTTCTGATTAGGGACAAAGAGACATACTATACGCGTATCTGATTACACACACTCGGATTGATATACAGACACATACATTAGTACACATGCACTAGAATTTAATTACATGCTCACAGATTGAGATACATGTTTTCAAATAATTTTGCTACAATAATACTTTCATACAGGTCCCCTTTAAGAGTGTTTTGAGATAAGGGCTGTCTCTCGGCTACTTGTTATGCTTTAGGTTGCAAGCAACAATTTGAGGTAAGCATTCCTGCCCTGAGTTGGCATAGCAAGTGTCACTGTGAACCCTGTAGATCCACCCAAAACATCTGGTCTTTCTTGCTAGTATTAGCTTATAGCTAAAGATCAACCAGTGTGAAGGACAGTGCTAAGAAGAAGTAGATGATATTCATTGAATTAAATAAATAAATAATCAAAATAATGACAGAGCATGTGGGCAACTTGACAAACCGATTTGAGCGTATAGCTGCTAGTCTGCACCATACCGAAGCAGAATGAGTCTAATGCCAGCCAAGAATGGTAAAATAATTTCTGAGCTACATGCATGTATCCATGATAATATGGAGAAGCTGCTGATGGTGTTTTTGACTGAGAAGCAGCTGAGAGGAAATGCCGTAAATATTCTCTCACCGAGGTAAATACTGTACATTATTATTACATTACTTCATAAAAATACTGTATTGTTTTTATACAATATTTCTTGTCTAAAACTTTTTCTTTTTAAAAGCCAAGTTACATGTTAATAGTGTGCTGTTTCGGGCCGCTTTTCACCAGTATACAAATTAATTTCAATTCATGTCAATGGGAGACATTGATTTGAGATTGAAGCGTTTTGAGTTAGAGAACCAATTTAGCTCGTAAGTTGGGGTACTACTGTATGTTGTTTTGTTGAATTACTCTAATATGTTTTGTGTCAACTTTATATTAGTCCATCCATCCATCCATCCATCCATCCATCCATCCATTTTCTACCACTTGTCCCTTTTTGGGGTCGCGGGGGGTGCTGGAGCCTATCTCAGTTGCATTCGGGCGGAAGGCGGGGTACACCCTGGACAAGTCGCCACCTCATCACAGGGCCAACACAGATAGACATACAACATTCACACTCACATTCACACTCTACTGCCAATTTAGTGTTGCCAATCAACCTATCCCCAGGTGCATGTCTTTGGAGGTGGGAGGAAGCCGGAATACCCGGAGAGAACCCACGCAGTCACGGGGAGAACATGCAAACTCCACACAGAAAGATCCCGAGCCCGGGATTGAACCCAGGACTGCTCAGGACCTTCGTATTGTGAGGCACATGCACTAACCCCTGTTCCATTGTGCTGCCCATATATTATATTAGTATACAGTAAATGTCATGTAGCTATATTTCATGTATTTGCTAATTTTATTATATTCAAATTCTTACGTTGCTTTCAGTCCCGTTACTCAATCGAGTCATAATTTTCTCAGGAGCCTTATACAAGTTGCTTAAGATGGACCATACACGGTTTGAGTAGTTTATTATGTGTATTTTTAGATTTAGAGTGTTTTGCTCCATTTCATTAATTAATTGACAACACAACAAACCAAAAATACTCTCCATCTAAAACCTGCGCTGGTTTGAATTTGTCAATGAATGATAAACGTTAGTCACAAACTGAAAGGTTTTTGATGCTGTTCTGTTTGTTCAAGCTAATCCTCTGTTGTGTTTGTTCTACTACAGTATACGTTGACAGAATATGTAGTTTATGATGAACATAGAAACGTTTTAGAAGGCGTCATTGATACATGTCTTGGGAAAACGATAGGAAGAGCCCAGTTCTTAGGTTTAGATATGTAATAACAAAGAGCAGATTAACCTTAAACTGGGGTTGTCTCGATAACAATATTTTGGTACCGATACTTTTCCATACTTTTCTAAATAAAGAAGACCACAAAAAAATGGCATTATTGGCTTTATTTAAAATACATTTCTTAGGGTACATTAAACATCTGTTTATTATTACAATCAAAGAACAATAAAATAAATAAAATAGTGAACATACTAGACAACTTGTCTTTTATTAGTAAGTAAGCAAACAAAGGCTAACATATTGTGTCATTCCTCATTCTATTATTTTGTCAAAATTATAAAGGACAAGCTGTAAAAATGTATTATTAATCTACTTGTTCATTTACTGTTAATCTCTGTTTATTTTCTGTTTCAACATGTTCTATCAACACTTCTGTTAAAATGTAATAATCACTTATTCTTCTGTTGTTTGGATTCTTTACATTAGTTTTGGATGATAATACAAATTTAGGTATCGATCCGATACCAAGTAGTTACAGAATCATACATTGGTCATAATTTAAATTCTCATGTGTCCAGGCACATATTTCCTGAGTTTATGAATATAATATGGTTTTAAAAAAAAAAGCAAAAATATTTTGTGACGATAAAAAATATTGATGTAATCATAGTAGTATTGACTAGATACGCTCCTGTACTTAGTATCATTAGTGTGGATGTCAGGTGTGGATCCACTCATGGCATTTGTTCACATTCAGGCGTGCTAGCTTTTGTTATCGGTGACACCGGTGAGCTGTTGTATCCTCCTACGGTGTGTAGTGAAGCATGTTTAGCTATTCCTCGTCCTGCAGGGGTGATACTTGAAATAATCTTATTTTATTTGTCACTATGGAGGCCAGGATTAGTGATTTAGAAGTAGCTAAAACACTGCAGACTGCAGATGGATGTTTGCTGATAGCCATGTCTTAAAGCACCTCTTCCTGAGGGCGTTTCAGTGTTATGGCTTCACCTTTATCGTCAATTTTTAGACCAAAATGCGTCCGTTCTCCCTTTTCTGTCTACACACTGTGGTGTCTGCTTGTAAGTACTCCGTGATTGTGTAATGCCGAACATGCTCCTCTGCTCATAAAACCAGCAATGTCACGTATAGTAGAGTATAGTACCGTTTTTGATTCATTAGTACAGCGATACTATACTAGTACCGGTACCCCGTACAACCCAACCATAAACATAGAGATTAAAAGTCCAACCACACAGGGTATACAATCAGGTAATCAGTCCATTAAACAGGAATAAACAGAAAGCTGCCTTGGTAGCTTCAACAATATTGCTGAATAGCATTATTGAGCTGACAGAGTTGATGAGGGAATGCAGAAGTCAAGTTTGGGTGCAGATGTATTAATTTATTACAATAATAAGCCAGTTTGTAGAAATGGATGGTTAATATGAGAAAGGGTAAAGCAATATAAAGATACAGAAGATACCATCTGGTTTTTAAAAATCTGGATGTAATATTCATAAAGATGAATAAGTACTGGAGAACCCTTTGTGGTACAGTAATTGCAATGGCATTGGTATATGATGCTAATTTTCCAGTAGAAGTCAGTAGTGGCTTCAACATGTTGAACCACACAATAGCTCCAAATGCCACTCGTCAAAACATGATTCTTTTTGTACTAAATATCGGATTATGTTTTAGGATAAAAATGTTTTGTTTTTTTAATAACCCACATTCAGTTTACGTTTCCTAAACCTGCTTTTGCAGTATAATGAGCCTGTTGAGAGATTTGTGCAGGCTTCTTGCAACTTCCATGAGCAGGTGTGGTTTTGTCTACTTCCACATAAAGTAACGCGTGACGTCACACAAACACACACCCTGACTACTTTGTAACACTGCCCTCTGGTGGGTTAGTTAATTTCCAACATGTGATTGATTGATTGATTGATTGATTGAAACTTGTATTAGTAAATTGCACACGACAGTACATATTCCGTACAATTGACCACTAAATGGTAACACCCGATTACATTTTTCAACTTGTTTAAGTCGGGGTACATCAATTCATGGTACACAATTACATTACGATACACACTTTTTTCCAGTTCATCGTTACAGCTTGCCCGAAAAGGGGTAGGAACAAGTGAAACTTAATTAATCCTACCCCTTTTCTTTATCAAGCAATCTCTAACACATTTGTTTGAAACACAACAGTGAATAAATAAATACGGGAATAAGTAAATAAATAAATACACAAATGAGTACACACAGTAAATTAATGAGATACATAAATAAAGTTCTCATTAATAAATAATTAAGTAATTTATGATTCACATAATGAGATAAATAAGATTATCTAATTTTTCAATCAGGTTCAAGATGTTTATCAGGATTTTTCTTATTTGTACCTTACAAACACTTTGAGTTTGAACAGTTTCTTAAACTGGATCATTTGTTTGACCTCTCCAGTCCATCATTTAATTCCACACATTGATATACTAAACGTTAAGGATGTGACAATATCAAAATCGATATTATCATGGTGATCACATGCACAGGTATATCACCCACCTGTCCATGTGATGTGGGAGTGTATAAGGCCTTCAGAGTGTCTACTGTGTAGTTAAAATTAGGAGGTAAGCCATTACAGCCGACCTCCAGTCCCTATTGATGTGTGTACTGTAGCGTGAAGGAGATATGTATGCAGGTGGGGACTAATAGTGCGGTTGAAATTGGGGGACATCAAGGCCATGGTGGGTCTCTACCATGCTGAGCGCCCTAAACCTTAATTGTCTAACATGCAGTTAACATTGAGAGATGGACGAGCAGGGAACAAGTCAGGAGGACTGGAGCCCCATAGCGGCATCCTCATCCCCCCTGCCATACCTCCCCGCAGGACAATCCCTCAAAGTCCTATGTGTGCGCTATAAGTAGGAAGTCCTATATGTGTGCGCTATAAGTAGGAAGAGCAAAGTGCAAGGACACCCCCCAACAACCCACAGCCCCACCAGTCCATGCAGAATGCAACCAAGAACTATGGCCAGGAGGCCGCCCCCACCCACAGTCTATGACCCAGCTTGACCTGGTGTTCCATGAAGGACTTCACGGTTTCCTCTGGATCTTCCTCTGTCTTTTCCGGTATGCCCGTGAAGACCAGGTTGTCCCTCATGCTTCTCGCCTGGAGGTCCAGCATCCTCTCCTTCATGATCTTGTTTTCCCGGGTGAGTTGTGCCACTCCGTCGGTGAGTGATTTCAAGGACTCACGAAGAGCAGCATTCTCTTGGACGAGAGAGATGACCTGTGGTTGTCCGAAGTCCAAACTCTCTCGGATGGCTTGGAACTCCTTGTTGAGCACCTCGAAAAGTTAGAGGCGGCCATCCAAACAAGTCAGCCTCTTGTCGATGGAATCCAAGATATTAGCCAAGCTTAAACCCGGCGGTGACACATAGCCAGGTGGGTCTTCCAGGCGGCTCCTTTTCTATGTTGGCGTCTTCAAAGGCTTTCCCATGACGAGACGATCACCACACTTTTTGATATTTTAATATGTTGTATGCTTATTTTTGCCATTTTTTGATTTTGGCGAATGTTGGAATGAACTAGAATTGACTGTTGTAGCTTGACTGTTTTTTCCTACGTCACATACGCTCTCGCGAGACTACACCATCACTGACACCACGTCTTTACTTTTGATACCTTAGTTATTTGAGATCATGTCAATCATAATCAGGAACACACTGTAAAGCAGGAGTCACCAACGCGGTGCCCGCGGGCACCAGGTCGCCCGTAAGGACCAGATGAGTCGCCCGCGGGCCTGTTCTAAAAAAAAAAAAATATATATATATATATATTTATATATATATATTTTTTATTTTTATTTTTATTTTTTTAAAATTAAATCTACATAGAAAAAACACAAGATACACTTTCAATCAGTGCATCAACCCAAACAACCTCCCCCATGCACACTCATCCACACCCACTCACACAAAAGGGGTTATTTCTTTCTGCTACCAATATTCTGGTTCCCACAACATTGACAACACATCTACAAGGGACACAGTCCCTGAAGCACACATGATTGTATAGGCTGCTGGTCCACTAACATTTTCCTTAATTACTATTTTTTATGTAATTATTTTTATATTGTTTTACTTTCTTTTTTATCCAAGAAAATGTTTTTTATTTATTTTAAAAAAGGGCCTTATCTTCAACAGACCAGGTTGTCAATGAAATTAGATTTGTTTAAAGGGTTTTTTAAACCAGGCCCAGTCCAGATAATGTCCAAGTCGGACTCAGCAACACACACCTTCATTCATGTACACAGAAAACAATTAGGGAACACAACAGATTGCATATAATTTATAAACAAAATTACATTTTCAAAATAAGCATTTATGTACAGTCCAGATTATGTCCAGGTCACTCAAATTAGGGAAGACAACAACAGATATCATATAATCTATAAACATAATTATACTTTCAAAATAAGCCTTTGAGGACTTCTCATCTTTTTTTTAATGTTTTTTGGTATCATTATCGTTTTCAACCATGTAACTTTCTAAAGTTAGAAAATACTGAATAAATGTTTTAAAGAAAGTAATACTAAGTGAATATCTGTTTTTGGCCTTAAAAATAAACATTTTACCGAGTACTATAATTAAATTGACTAAATCATGATTGTCAATGAACTCTCCTAAAATAACAGAAACCACATTAAGCTTCATAAACAAACCAATCCTTAAACACATTTTTTCAACTTCCACCCAAAACAAAGACACAATATGACAATACCAAAACAAATGTAGGGTGGATTCAGGCTCCTGACAACAAAATCGGCAATCATCTGACTCTGTCATATTCCATAATTTTAACATTTTCCCTGTGGGTAAGAAGTTATAAATAATTTTAATTTGAAAATAACGATTTTGCACATCGATAGTGGTTTTATAGATTAGTTTGAATATGGCATCCCATGGCAACGGGCAGTCAAAAAAGTCCTCCCATTTTCCATTTGTGTTGTATGAGGCAGCCTTCAAAGATTTCTTTATTAAATAAAAATTATATATTTTTCTATTTATTTTAGTTCCTTTTTGCCAACTAGAATTTCTTATTAGAGGTTTACAAACTAATAATTTAGTAGTTCCATAATTAATTATTTGTTTCCATCTTTTCCCAATTACTCCAGTTAGTTGATAAAATGAAAAGCTTGAGCAAGCATCACCATACATAGCTCTAAATTCATCATACTTCATAATTTTACCATTCTCATTGATAATATCATTGACAAAAATGATTCCTCTTTCAAACATATTTTTCCAAAAGAAAGGCTTTCCATCTATTACAATATTAGAGTTCATCCATATTAACTGCTGCAAAATATTGTCTCTTTTTTCTGGCACATAAAATTGAAAACACCACTATGAGTGGATTGTTTCCTTTATGAACCCCGCCATGTTTCCCAGCAGACTCTCTGGGAGGGGATCACTAGTAAAAAAGGATACAATTTATTTTGATACAGTACATGTTTTTTGTCCAACAGGACATTTGTGTACCACTCAAATACATCTTTGGAACAATTGATGTTTTTAAAGACAGACACATAGCTTCAAGGTTGAGAAGTTTCAGGGCCCCATATTCATACTCTTTGTACAAAACCTTTCTTTTAATCTTTTCTGGTTTGCCGTTCCAGACAAAATCGAAGACCCTCCGCTCATAAATCTTAAAAAAGTTTTGTGATGGAGCTGGTAATGACAAAAACAAATAAATAAATTGAGGAATAATTAACGAGTTGGCAATAGACATTTTACCATACAAGGTTAGGGATTTCCCTTTCCATAATTGCATAATTTTGTCCAGCTTTCTTAGTCGATTATCATAATTTACTGAGCCTAGATCTTCCAGATTTTCTGGGACAACAACACCAAGTATGTTAACTGGTCCATCTGTCCACAAAACAGGCACTTTGCATTCCATTCGAAAGGACGTTCCCTTTAGATTTCCGATCCTTAACATTTTACATTCATCATAATTAAGCTTAAGGCCAGATTGCTGTGAAAATATGTCCAAAAGATTAAGAAGGTTCCGCAAACAACGAGGAAAAATCTTATCTTTGTGAATCAGCCTTTTCTGACATGAACTTCATCAAGAACAAACACAGAACACGCCTCACTGATGCACATCTGCAAGACTCACTCAGAGTTGCAGTGTCAAGTTACACACCAGAGTACAACACACTAGTTAACAGCATGCAATGCCAGGCTTCCCACTGACTGACAAAGAAACAGATAACAGATTTGGTGTCCAGTTCAAAGTGTGACATGATTTAAAAATTTGAGAGTTTACTTTTGTATTTTACATGAGTTATTATTTGTACAAACATGGTGCAAAGTAATTCATGATTTGTTAAAAAATGTTAGTGGCTAGCTAGTTAAAATGGGATATTGTGATTTCACAAGACTGTCTTAGAAGTGATCATTTGAAAATGTTCAATTTGAAAAATGTGCACTTAGAGAAAATATAAAAATAAAGTGTTGCATATTGATATTTATCTGTTTCTATATATATTTATTGTGAGAAATCATTAAGATGATCAGTGTTTCCACAAAGATAAATATCATTAATTATTAATAATAACAGAGTT
The DNA here is from genome assembly GCF_033978785.1 of Entelurus aequoreus. Lineage (NCBI taxonomy): Eukaryota > Metazoa > Chordata > Actinopteri > Syngnathiformes > Syngnathidae > Entelurus > Entelurus aequoreus. Next base: position 38,935,893 of record NC_084739.1, read on the forward strand.
AAAGGTAAATTGAGCAAATTGGCTACTTCTTAGGGGCGGCATGGCGTAGTGGGTAGAGCACCCGTGTCAGAAACCTGAGGGTTGCAGGTTCGCTCCCCGCCTCTTACCATGCCGTTGTGTCCTTGGGCAGGACACTTCACCCTTGCCCCCGGTGCCACTCACACCGGTGAATGAATGTTGAATGAATGATAGGTGGTGGTCGGAGGGGCCGTAGGCGCAAATTGGCAGCCACGCTTCCGTCAGTCTACCCCAGGCTACGAAAGTAGCTTACCACCACCAGGTGTGAATAAATGATGGGTTTTTAACATGTAAAGCGACTTTGGGTACTTAGAAAAGCGCTATATAAATCCCAGGTATTATTATTATTATTACTTCTGGCAATTTATTTAAGTGTGTATCTAACTGGTAGCCCTTCGCATTAATCAGTACCCAAGAAGTAGCCCTTGGTTTCAAAAAGGTTGGTGACCCCTGCTGTAAAGCAACTAAATCATTAAGGTCATGTCCAAATGCAACGCCATTGGCGGGGACTACTCTTTCTTCTGCCTCAGTCAATATTTAATGCGCGAGTGCACTGGCACAATGTGCTGTGCTCGTTCAAGCTGTTATTTATTTATTTAAATGATGTTGAATATTTTTTAAAACAGTATTGACTATTGATAATAAAACGTAATGTGAATGACGGGATAATTTTTTTCTCCCTGTAATTTTATATAATTTCCCCAAGAGCAGCAACACGTGAAATAATTACATTTTTACCAGACACATTACAGTAGGTATATTTGCAAAAATAATCGGTATCTGATCGATATCGCCGGATCTTTACTCAGTATTGGATCAGAAAGAAAATTACTTGTTTCGAACATCACTACAGTTACAACCGATGCAGACTGACATCACTGACGGGCATCAGATAACTACACCAGTCAGGTCTGCATGGGGCTACTTATTAATTTTGGTAAATGGCATACAGTTTATATACAAATAAAATAAGAACATATTAAGACAACAATAAATTCTAATGAAAAATAAAGACAAATGTAAAAGTTGGCAGGTGAAATAATCAACCCCACTACACTTATCCCAGCTGACTGCTGGTGAAAAACGGGGTACATTCTGGACTTGTAGATTGTATTGTAATATCATATTGCATTGCATGTTTGTAGTATTTTACTGTAGTATTTCAGTATTGTATTGTCACACCCTGCATCCGTCCGTCCATTTTCTGCCAGGGGTTTCAAAAGCACTGGCAGCATGAATTACATATTCTGGTTGTATCAATACAACAATTAAGACATGGTAATGAACTTTGTTATTGCTTTCTGAGATTACATTAACATATGTATAGAATGCCTATTCACACATTAAAGGTTGACAATCTTAAAATCCATATTTCGCCAATTATCTACAGTACTTAGTAGTACTTGGATCTGCTTAGCAGGTGAGATGTATCAAAACCTCGTATAACACAGAAGTCATGAACCGACCGTAGTTAGTATGACCAGGTCACTTCCTTTAGTGAACATGAAGCTCACTCGAGAGAATGTTTTCTTCACAGCAGAATCATGGTGTACAGTATATCAGATATTTTATGTTGCTGCAAGAGTGGTGACATGTGCAGCACACAGAGACAACAGTAACTACCTACCTCGGCCAGCAGGGAGCACACAAAGATTTGGTTTTGAACTTATTCTGTTTCTTATTCAAGAAAACAGGTAAGGTCTTTAAGACCATTTCAAAGAGTGTGTTTATAGACTAAAATGAGATGTATCAGTACTTTGACAGCTCACTGTGGTTATGGGTGGAGTATACCAAACATGAAAGTAACAGACTCCTGACCCGTACTTGGTTTGTATTCACAACTCTAAGCGCATTTTACAGGCCTGCATCTTTGCCTGCAAAGATGTGGAAAGACTGAATCATATAATTTCATTATCTATTGAGCTTTTAGGGTAGACCAGAACATGATAATATGCCAAATGATATACTGTAGATATTAATATACATATGATATAAAGTGTCCAAAATGCAGCCTGTGGGCCATTTGTGGCCTGCAGCTACTTTTTTTTAAAAACATTTTTATTGGTCCTCGAGTAAAGCAGAAAAACTATTAAGGACATTACACATCAGAACATTACGAATACATGTTAAGGTAACACTGAAAAGAAAAAGAGATTATGAGAAGTGCAAGGGGGGTGGTATTATTTGTATTTGTATTGTTATTATTATTATTATTATTATTATTAGTAGTAGTAGTAGTAGTAATCGTAATAATATAATCATTAACATTTTACTATTTTGGGTGTTAAAAGGACAACGTTTTTTTTTTAGTTTAATTTAAGTTACTGAAGTATGTTTTAAAAAAATATATTTTTTAATGACACATGGCCTAATATATTTGTTAATTGCTGTAAATTCGATTGGTTTGATTAATGAAAAAGTGAAGTAAATTCAAGTGTTTACTGGCCCTCAGTGGACTAAAAAGTTTAGACATTATGACTTAAGAAAAATATATTTATTCGTCACTAATTTCTTAATATTAGTTGTGTAAGAGGATCTTTGTGAACAGGTACACATATTGGGTGAATGATATCATCTTATTATTAATCCTACTGCAATTTCTAATAACTTATTTTTGTGTGAAACATTTCACAAACACAAACACACCAGCCGTTTTGTTATTCACTAAAAGGGAACACTTTCTTTTACTGGTCAGTTGTCGTAAATCTATTGAAACTGGTTTTTAAAACACTTTCTTTTGTGCGCGTGTGCAATTATTTTGAATTCTAAGCAACACCATACCCTTAACAAACCGCCATGCCACTCATTCCAACCCTTTCAAGATAATTTTGGCTCATTATCCACAGTGGGGAGTGGCAGGTCTGATCCCACAAGATACTTCCTGAAAAAATTACCGAAGAGTGCATTCATTTATATTGTAGAGCCGGGGTTCTCAAAAAGGTCTCTCAATCCAAGAACCATGTTTTTTTAATGGCAATTAGTTCTGACACAATTTTATTTAAGTCAAACCCATCATGTATTCGTTTTTTTTTCAGATTGCTTTTTAAACATAAATAGTCATAATTATATGTCCAATGCAGTTTGGAATAATGTATTGAGACATTTTATGAAGGAAATGGAAGGAACATGCTAACTGTGTTTCCATTCAATTAATGCAAAAACTAAAATTAAATATTAAAATTGCACTAAGTAACAACATAAGATCCAATATTGCACTTATAATAGTGCAAATTGCTCACTTTTACATTTGCTTACAGAATTATACAAAACAAGTCAGACATCAGTTTAATATTTTAATGTAATTAATGCGACCCACATTTGGGTCCCGAATCACTGTTGCAGAGGACATCAATATTAACATGCTCACTGATGTTGTCATTTGGACCAAGGTTATATTCATTTCAGTATTGAAAAAAATACATAATTTAACAAACCAAATTAGACTGAAACTGGGTGGTCTTAGTGGATGATTGATGCAAGTTTGTTTACAGACATACGGTTTTATTTAACAAGTGAATAGCAGCAGACACGTGTAAGCACAGAAACACTAAATCATAAAATATGAGGCCACTTTATATTAAACCTAGTTAACATTATAAGTCTGTAATAGTTTCAAACTTGGGATTTTTTTGTTTTTTATTTGTGTTGCATAATTTCCTTAGGTCAGCTTGATATTGTCAGAAACTTGCATGGCGGTAGTTGGCATGACCCCAGGATGCAGAGACAGGAGGCGGCTTGCAGGTACCATGGTAATTTAATAAGTGCAAATGACAATGTGTGCATCTAGGAAGTACACAGACAGATCAACATCAGTCCAGGTAGCAACAGCTTAGTACTGAGGAACAGGGCAGGCATAAGAAGCAATCAGATTGGCATTTAAAGGCCTACTGAAAGCCACTACTACCGACCACGCAGTCTGATAGTTTATATATCAATGATGAAATCTTAACATTGCAACACATGCCAATACGGCCGGGTTAACTTATAAAGTGCAATTTTAAATTTCCCGCTAAACTTCCGGTTCGAAACGCCTCTGAGGGTTGACGTATGCGCGTGACGTCAATCATTGAAACGGAAGTATTCGGACACCATTGAAGTCAATACGAAATAGCTCTGTTTTCATCTCATTATTCCACAGTATTCTGGACATCTGTGTTGGTGAATCTGTTGCAATTTGTTCATTGCATTATGGAGAAAGAAGCTGAGCAAGCAAAGAAGAAAGTTGTCGGTGCGAAGTGTCTATTTTGCGAGGGAAGTCAGCAACAACACGTACACAGCCGGCGCTTCTTTGTTTACATTCCCGAAAGATGCAGTCAAGATGGAAGAACTCGGACAACAGAGACTCTTACCAGGAGGACTTTGATTTGGATACACAGTTGCGATAAAGTGAGTACACAGCTGCGCTTCCAAACATTTGATCGCTTGCTATAACTAGCTCGAGCTAGTAGCTAGGAGCTAGGAGCTAGCATTAGGATTAATTTGTGGCATATTAAATATAAGCCTGGTTGTGTTGTGGCTAATAGAGTATATATATGTCTTGTGTTTATTTATTGTTGTAGTCATTCCCAGCTGAATATCAGGTCCCACCCGCGCGCTTCCAAACATTTGATTGCTTGCCCGTATGTGCGTGTCATGTACGTAACTTTGATTAAATATATAAGCTTTATGAACCTTGGGTTAGGTGAACGGTTGTTTGGGCTGAGTGAGTGTGTGTGTTATGCAGGTGTTTGAATTGTATTGGCGGGTTATATATACGGGATCCCGTCCATATTACCCGCTCGAGCTATAACTAGCTCGAGCTAGTAGCTAGTAGCTAGGAGCTAGGAGCTAGCATAACAAACACCTAGGTGTTTTTATGCGGGATTAATTTGTGGCATAATAAATATAAGCCTGGTTGTGTTGTGGCTAATAGAGTATATATATGTCTTGTGTTTATTTACTGTTGTAGTCATTTCCAGCTGAATATCAGGTCACCCCCGGCTCTCACAGCATCTTCCACTCCCCACTAGTCCTTCACTTGCACTTTCCTCATTTAAAAATATTTCATCCTCGCTCAAATTAATGGGGAAATCGTCGCTTTCTCGGTCCGAATCTCTCTCACTTCATGCGGCCATCATTGTAAACAATAGGGAACTTTGCGTATATGTTCAATTGACTACGTCACGCTACTTCCGGTAGGGGCAAGCCTTTTTTTATCAGATACCAAAAGTTGCGATCTTTATCGTCGTTGTTCTATACTAAATCCTTTCAGCAAAAATATGGCAATATCGCGAAATGATCAAGTATGACACATAGAATAGATCTGCTATCCCCGTTTAAATAAAAAAAAATCATTTCAGTAGGCCTTTAAGTATAGGCGTGCTTATCCAATCAAGGACAGCTGCAGGAGGCGGCGCTCAGGTCAAAGATGAAGTGGCAGGCAATGAAAGCCCACAGGAAGTGGAAACAAGAAAACAAGAGCGCTTGAACGGAAACAACACCAATCACAGGGAAATAGTCAACATAAATCCAAACTGTCTTGAAGGATCTTTACAAATATCATGGATAAATGTTGGAAGGAGATCTGCAGACCACTTTTCTCTGGTCTGCAATCATTCTGAACTGCTGTATTACTTAAGTTTTTTTAAATTTAATTTAATTTTCATCTATTTTTTAAAGGTGACATCTGTCATGAATTACCTGCAAAAGATCACATTTATGAAATGACAGATCTTTATTATCCACATGAATTTACTCCAGGGTCAGTGAGCATATCATGAGTTTTGACTTTTGGACTTTTTAGTCTCACTATGTGATTCTATTAAGAAAAGTGAAATACTTTGCAAGGAGGAATAACCCAAACATGCCAAAGAAGTGGCATGTTTCGATACATTGATACTTTTCAATACTTTTCAAAATAAAGGGGACAACAAAAAAATGTAATTAATTTTTTTTTTTTTTTTTTTAACAAAAAATCGTATGATATTAACATTTGTTTTTTTATTGCAATCAAAGAACAATTTTGTCATTAAATACGATATTAAACATACTAGACAACTTGTCGTTTAGTAGTAAGTAAGCAAACAAAGGCTCTTAATTTGTCTGCTGACATATGCAGTAACATCTTCTGTCATTTCCCCTTCTATTATTTTGTCAAAATTATGAGGGACAAGTGGTAGAAAACAAATTAATAATCTACTTTTTCATTTACTGTTAGTAACCGCTTACTTTCTGTTTTAACATGCTCTAGCTACACTTCTGTTAAAATGTAATAAGCACTTGTTTTTCTGTTGTTTGGATACTTTACATTACTTTTGGATGATACTACAAATGTTGGTATCAATCCAATACAGAGTAGTTACAGGGCCATACATTGGTCATAATTAAAGTTATCCTGCGTCCAGGGACATACAGTATATCATGGGTTTATTTACAATAAATAATATAGTTGTATTATTGACTATGTACGGCTCTTGTACTTGGCGTTACAGTCAATGTCTGTGTAGACCCAACCATAGCATTTGTTTACATTCAGGAAAGCTAGCATGCTCTTAGTGGTTAGCTATGGAATCCTCCATTGTGTGTAGTGAAAACATACTTAGCTATTCCTCGTCCTGCAGGGCCATGGCGGCGAGGATTAGTGATTTAGAAGTAGATAACACTACCAACTGTGGAGGGACATTAGCCCCTAGCTAGCTAACGGCTAACAAGAGCAAGAGCTAAGCACCTTTTGCCGAGCTGCGCTTCTGTGTTTATAGCTTCAACTTTATTGTTTGTTTTTAAGCCAAAATGCGTCCATTCTCCCTTATCTATTCCCACCCTGTTTCTACTTGTAAGTGCTACGTGCGTGTGCGTTGCCTAACATGCGCCTCTGCTCATTTTACCAGCAATGTTATGACGGGATGATGGCGTGCCGTCATCTCCAGAAACAAAATACTACTGGTACTTTTCAGAAGCAGCATAGTACTGTTTTTGACATTGATGAGAGCGTATAAAATTCTATTAAATAAAAACTTCAAAGTGCTTCACTTCACTGCACATCACTTATTAACTGTAAACACAAACTACGGAGTTCATTATTTTTTGCGAGTTTACATGTCAATGACGTGTAAATTGTTGTATATGGACATAGAGTATGAACAGTCATGTTTGTGCGGATGTTTTGAATGAATGAGATCGAGGCAGAGAGGAGTGAGAGCAAGTTCTTTGATTAAAGTTCAGTACATTGCAGTCGTGTCTTTATTCATACTTGAACGTAACACAATTTCAAAATTTCAAAATTGTATTGTAATTTAATGGGGGGCATGAAAAAAATAGTGTCCCCTACAGAAAATAATGAGGAACGACTTGCTTGGTGCAAGTCCACCATGAAGGGGGGCGGGTCTTAGGTAAAGGTCAATTGGCCCCAACACAAGTGGATTATAACAGGCCATGGTAAATTTGGTTATGTTTGCCTCCATACTAAATTCAACGGAAATTGCCAATGCAGTCATTTTGCAGAATCCTGCCAACTAACCAAGTAAAGCACCAGCAAAAGAAGATCAAAACATGACCTTTAACCTCATACAATCTGCACTTGCTGGAGGTAATGCAAATAACTATGAGTTGACAAATGCAATATTAATGGTGAAAGTCACGCAGCCAAAAACAACTCAACAAAGCAGCGTCCCCCTCATCTGCAAAAACTGCTCCATCGCTGGCTTTTTGCATGTGGTTGGCGAGTGAACGCCACCACAGCGCCGAGAATAGCCAAGGGCGGGGAGGGCCAACAGACTTGCATGTGGGCTGCTGAGTGCTGTGGAGCGTCTTTCAACCGTCCGTTGGCCTGTGGAAGCTGCTTCCGCATGCGTGCCGGTGGTCAGTGCCAAGCCTACACACCCTCAACTATTTTTGTCTCCTTTCATTCGCCTGCTGTTTTACACAAAACCACTTTTTAGCATTGTCCAATATTTGGACATTCACAAGAAGCACATGGGTGCACTACAGCAAAAGCATGAGGAAAATGTAAATGCTGATCTCTATTTGCATTATTTACACTCCGTCATTTTGGGGCAATGGAAGTGTTCCTGCAATTCGAGCCTATGGTTTTAAGTAACAACATCAAAGTATACGATGAATAATATTACAACTATTCTTGGACAAAATACAGACGAGGAATGGACTTTTAAGGATAACACTGACATTCCTGGGGCGTTAATGTTGCTTATCACAAGATTATGTGGAGCTGATTAAGACTAATTCCATAATGACTGCTTGGCTGCACGGTGTAATGGCAAATAAATAAAAAGCATTCTTTCAGTCGAGTATCTGAACGTGTCAGCAGACTTGCTCCACTGGGAGACATAAATTCAAAACAATTTAATTATAGGAGATCTGGGAATTCCTCAGCTGCACAGACTGGAAATATTTAGGAAGGGGTTCATTTAATGCATCCTCCTCTTCTTTGGACTTTGTTGCCTTAAACTGCTGTGCTCAGCAACCACGGTCATATGATTGAAATATGGTTTGTCTAACCAGATACTGTACAAGCACAAAAGGCAATATGAATTGTAAACTTAAAATGTTGCTTTATCTCTGACCTTCACTCCTTTTTTCCTTCCACTTCTTATAATCAGTTGACCAAACATGTGTTTCCTCTCATACATTCAATTGTTTTGATATTCATCTAGGTCCTCTGCAGTCTTGTCCTTCCATGACACTTTAGTCTGCATCAACAGCTGAAGGCTTTGATTGACAGACAGCTGTGGCTCCAAAAAAAGAGAGATAAGCCGCAGGATGTGTCTGCCTTCATGATTGAGCCTTTGGTGTGTGGAAGCAGGAGAGGTGCACATGAGAGGTGTGGATCTCCTGTTTGATTTAGATTCTGAAGGATCCAGAATATCCAGACAGAACAGAGGGCTTCATTTTCCTCGTCCCTCAGAGTATATTGGGGACTTTTTTCTGTCCATTCAGGTACATGTTTGCTTTAATTTAGGCCATAACTTTAGTTGAGTCACTCCCAGTGAAATGAGTATTTCCGAAAGGGTTTTTGAATTTTTTGAATTTTATTTTTATTTCTTTCACATAACAAAATACTGGGAAATAATGTCAGCCAAATTAAGTAGCACCAGGGCGAAAATGCCCATAGGTAGTAAAGATTGTATAAAATGTTTTTTTTCTACTTTTTTGCTCAAATCCCTAATGCCTGGTTCACACCAACGGCGCTTGCCGCGCTTTAAAGCGGCGAGCAAAGCGCCGTCATTTTTGTCAATTTTTCCACGAATATCCCAATCTCCAAAGTAATGTTATGCTTTGATACGCTCTGATACTCTCTGATACGCTCTGATACGAATTAGTTGCCACTTTGTTACCGTTCCTCACGATTTGATCCCGCTTTGATACGCTTTAAATCACGCTTTGATACGTTTTATTACGCTTTATTGAACTTTATTATGCTTTGATGCGATCATGACGCTTTAAATCAGGCTCTGACACGATTATCAAGCTCTGTTGTGCATTGTTACAACAAAAATAAGAAAAAAATGAGAAAAACTCAGTATACTGTTTTCCACACATTTTTTATATTCATATATTTTTTCAATTTCTCTTTTTTTTCCCGTTATATTATGTTTTATATATTCATTTCTTTTATTTCTTTGTCATCTTAATAAATATCTATCTTTCATTTCTTATGCTAGTTGGCAATAAAAAAAAGCCTTTTCTTTTATTTTTTATATTCATTTATTTTTTCAATTTCTATTTTTTTTCCGTTATATTATGTTTTATATCTTAATTTCTTTTATTTCTTGTCATCTTAATAAATATCTATCTTTCATTTCTTATGCTAGTTGACAATAATAAAAGGCATTTATTTTATTTTTTATATTCATTTATTTTTTCAATTTCTCTTTTTTTTCCCGTTATATTATGTTTTATATCTTCATTTCTTTTATTTCTTTGTCATCTTAATAAATATCTATCTTTCATTTCTTATGCTAGTTGACAATAAAAAAAGGCATTTCTTTTATTTTTTATATTCATTTATTTTTTTAATTTCTCTTTTTTTTCCGTTATATTATGTTTTATATCTTCATTTAATTTATTTCTTTGTCATCTTAATAAATATCTATCTTTAATTTCTTATGCTAGTTGACAATAAATAAAAGGCATTTCTTTTATTTTTTATATTCATTTATTTTTTCAATTTCTCTTTTTTTTCCGTTATATTATGTTTTATATCTTCATTTCTTTTATTTCTTTGTCATCTTAATAAATATATATATTTCATTTCTTATGCTAGTTGACAGTAAAAAAAGGCATTTCTTTTATTTTTTATATTCATTTATTTTTTCAATTTCTATTTTTTTTCGTTATATTATGTTTTATATCTTCATTTCTTTTATTTCTTTGTCATCTTAATAAATATCTATCTTTCATTTCTTATGCTAGTTGACAATAATAAAAGGCATTTCTTTTAAACGTAACATATTCTCTTTATTATTAACATTTTCATACAGAAAAATTATAGACAGTAATGTCAAACTGCAACATCAAACAGCAGAAGTACAGAAACAATGATCATCGTATAAAAAAGGCAATGATGCAAAAGAGAATGGATTTGTAATCCTGTGTTGGTTTTACATAATGCAAGGTTCACACCAACGGCGCTTTGGCGGCGCTTTAAAGCGGCATGCAAAGCAGCGTTAAAGCGTAACAAAGCCTGATTAAAGCGTGAGGGTCGTAATGGATCGTGGGAAAGCTTGTAGTGAAGCGGGACATGCGGCAAGTTCGCCAACATTTTTTAAATGGTTTAAAAAATTTGGCGCTCTGTCAAGGATGGAATAAAGCGCCGAGAGCGTATCAAAGCCTGACAAAGCCTGACAAAGCTCAGGAAAGCTTAACAGATCTTGGTTCAAAGCGCGGACCCCAGTCTACAACTACAAATAGGAAGTGACTGTGATATTGACTAGTGACATTGAATATAACGAAAAAAGAAGAGAAATTGAAAAAATAAATGAATATAAAACATAATAAATAATAAACATAATATAACGGGAAAAAAAGAGAAATTGAAAAAATAAATGAATATAAAACATAATAAATAATAAACATAATATAACAAAAAAGAAGAGAAATTGAAAAAATTAATGAATATAAAACATAATAAATAATAAATAATAAACATAATATAACGGAAAAAAAAGAGAAATTGAAAAAATAAATGAATATAAAGCATAATAAATAATAAACATAACATAACGAAAAAAAAGACAAATTGAAAAAATAAATGAATATAAAACATAATAAATAATAAATAATAAACATAATATAACAAAAAAAAGAAGAGAAATTGAAAAAATAAATGAATATAAAACATAATAAATAATAAATAAAAAACATAATATAACGGAAAAAAAGAGAAATTGAAAAAATAAATGAATATAAAAAATAATGAATAATAAATAATAAACATAATATAACGGGAAAAAAAGAGGAATTGAAAAAATAAATGAATATAAAACATGATAAATAATAAATAATAAACATAATATAACGGGAAAAAAAAGAGAAATTGAAAAAATAAATTAATATAAAAAATAAAAGAAATGCCTTTTATTATTGTCAACTAGCATAAGAAATGAAAGATAGATATTTATTAAGATGACAAAGAAATAAAATAAATGAAGATATAAAACATAATAAATAATAAACATAATATAACGGAAAAAAAAGAGAAATTGAAAAAATAAATGAATATAAAAAATGTGTGGAAAACAGTATACTGAGTTTTTCACATTTTTTTTTTACTTATTTGTTTATCATATTTCTCTTTTTTTATTACATTATGTGTTTTATCCCGTTTATAATAAAACAAAAAGAGAAATCAAATAAATAGATACATCTAAAAAAATGTGGGGAAAACTTAGTATACTGAGTTTTTCACATTTTTTTTTAACTTATTTGTTTATCATATTTCGCTTTTTTATTACATTATTTTTTTTATCCTGTATATAATAAAACAAAAAGAGAAATCAAATAAATAGATACATCTAAAAAAATGTGGGGAAAACTTAGTATACTGAGTTTTTCACATTTTTTTTTACTTATTTGTTTATCATATTTCTCTTTTTTATTATATTATGTGTGCGCACGCAATTTATTCATCAAATTTACAAAATAATAATCACAGCATCTTCCAAATTGCACATAATTACATAACAATATCACATTTCAAAGTCATTATTACAAATTAATGTTCATAATGTTCATGACACATTAATTCCAATGCACAACAGAGCTTGATAATCGTGTCAGAGCCTGATTTAAAGCGTCAGGATCGCATCAAAGCGTAATAAAGTTCAATAAAGCCTAATAAAATGTATCAAAGCGTGATTTAAAGCGTATCAAAGGGGGATTAAAGCGGCATCAAATCGTGAGGAACGGTAATTCGTCCCCCCAAAGCGGCAACTAATTCGTATCAGAGCGTATCAAAGCATAACATTACTTCGGAGATCGGGATATTAGTGGAAAAATTGACAAAAATGACGGCGCTTTGCTCGCCGCTTTAAAGCGCGGCAAGCGCCGTTGGTGTGAACCAGGCATAAAGTTTCAATGTCACTAGTCAATATCACAGTCACTTCCTATTGCGCTTTGAACCAAGATCTGTTAAGCTTTCCTACGCTTTGAGTCAAGCTTTGCTGAGCTTTGTCAGGCTTTGTCACACTTTGATACGCTCTCGGCGCTTTATTCCATTCTTGACAGAGCGCAGAATTTTTTTAAACCGTTTAAAATTTTTTGGCGAACTTGCCGGATGTCCCGCTTCACTACAAGCTTTCCCACGATCCATTAGGACCCTCACGCTTTAATCAGGCTTTGTTACGCTTTAACGCCCCTTTGTATGCCGCTTTAAAGCGCCGTCAAAGCGCCGTTGGTGTGAACCTAGCATTAATAAACTTCAGTCATAGTACAAATTAGTATTTTTTTCCCCTATTTTAACCCTTTAAATGCCCATTTGACTTATAAGGGCTATTTGCATCTTTCTTAAAGTTAAATTTTTCAAAACAAAAAATATAACAAAAACACCAAAGAGTAGCCTACAGCAGTGGTGTGCCGTCAGGGCCAGCAAGGCCTTCTCTGCTGGCCTACCATAACCAGAAATCATGATCATGATTAAAGATAAAATTATATTTTAATTTACTTCCCCTAAATATCTACAATTATTCATATTCTCTTCATGTCATATTATGCACGTTCCAGTGCTGTTGTTTTTAGTTTTAGTTTTTATCCAATCAGAATTCAACCAGCTTATGTTGCCATGCTGTACCAAATCTGCCAGACGCCTTCAGAATCAACAATGCTGGCATCTGTGCACTGTAAGTGAACTGGGACATACAGTTGATAGACAGTTGCGATAGCCAATCAGATCACAAGTTGTTGTCAGTAAGGCCTTCTAGATGGCCTCACATTGAACGTGACATTTACGCGTCCTGTTATTGGCTACTCAACGGGACCGTTAGTGGATGAATTTGAGAACACATAGAGTTGATAGACAGTTGCGATAGCCAATCAGATTGCAAGTTGTTGACAGTAGCTGTTCTGTTACAACTAAAAGTTGTAAACTCTTGTTGTTAAAGTGTGTCATGCTTGTCATTTAATTAACATTGTTACATGTGTATTTGTCGCCATCATGTGGTCAGGGCAGTTAATATATATTTGATAAGTGTGTACTTTGAATCAAACTTTATTGACTGGAAGTTGCATAAGCCAAGCAGATACATTTACGGTATATGTTTTAATTGCTGATGCATTTTAATTGATCAGAAAATAACCCGTTTTGTATACTGTTGATGTGATTCAATGCACAGTAGGGTGTAAATGTGTTCCTGTATAGTATTTCTCCAGCAATGATCATGTGGTGACATCAGTTATGGTATTTTGAGAGGTAATCTTTGAAGTCAGAGATCACTGAAGGCCTTGGTGGGAAACGCACGGCCCACCACTGGCTTACAGTATGTTACCATTAGTAGTTTAACATAACAAAACTGTCTATTTTTCACTATTACTTAAGTTTATGTAGTAAAAGATGTTTACAGCCTGAACATAATTGGTTTTAACGTCTGTCACTCGTCAACACGTATGCGCAGGGAGCGCGTGCACGCATACAAAAGCAGTCCAAGAGAACTAACAAACAATTTTCAGTCATGTTGTTGTTATGATAGAATACACATTCAATGACAGCTGACGCTAGCTATCCAAATCGCTATCATTACTAACAACACCAAAAGCAAACGGGCGTGCATGTGTTACGTACGTATGTAGTAACGTCATTAAGATGGTGGTATATAACGCTTAAAAAACATTGGAAAGTTAGCAGCTGGGAATCTGTGGAAATGTTGCAAACAGGCCCTTAAATTACACTATTTTGCCAAAAGCATTTGGCCACCCATCCAAATGATCAGAATCAGGTGTCCTAATCACTTGGCCCGGCCACAGGTGTATAAAATCAAGCACTTAGGCATGGAGACTGTTTCTACAAACATTTGTGAAAGAATGGGCAGCTCTCAGGAGCTCAGTGATTTCCATTGTGGAGCTGTCATAGGATGCCACCTGTGCAACAAATCCAGTCATGAAATGTCCTCGCTCCTAAATATTCCAAAGTTGCCTTTATTATGAGAAAATGTAAGAGTTTGGGAACTACAGCAAATGAGCCACAAAGTGGTAGGCCACGTAATCTGACAGAGAGGGGTCAGCGGATGCTGAAGCGCATAGTGCAAAGAGGTCGCCGACTTTCTGCACTGTCATTTGCTACAGAGCTCCAAACTTCATGTGGCCTTCCAATCAGCCCACGTACAGTACACAGAGATCTTCATGGAATGGATTTCCATGGCCGAGCAGCTGCATCTAAGCCATACATCACCAAGTCCAATGCAAAGCGTCGGATACAGTGGTGTAAAGCACGTCACCACTGGATTCTAGAGCAGTGGAGAGGCGTTCTCTGGAGTGATGAATCACGCTTTTCCATCTGGCAATCTGATGGACGAGTCTGGGTTTGGAGGTTGCCAGGAGAACGCTACATTTCGGACTGCATTGTGCTGAGTGTGAAATTTGGTGGATGAAGAATTATGGTGTGGTTTTTTTTCAGGAGTTGGGCTTGGCCCCTTAGTTCCAGTAAAAGGAACTTTGAATGCTCCAGGATACCAAAACAATTTGGACAATTCCATGCTCTCATCTTTGTGGGAACAGTTTGGAGCGGGCCCCTTCCTCTTCCAATATGACTGTGCACCAATGCACAAAGCGAGGTCCATAAAGACATGGATTACAGTCTGGTGTGGATGAACTTGACTGGCCTGCACAAAGTGCTGACCTGAATCCGATAGAACACCTTTGGGATGGATTAGAACAGAGACTGAGAGCCAGGCCTTCTCGATCAACATCAGTGTGTGACCTCACCAATGCGCTTTTGGAAAAGTGGTCAAAAATTCCTATAAACACACTCCGCAACCTTGTGGACAGCCTCCCCAGAAGAGTTGAAGCTGTAATAGCTGCAAAAGGTGGACTGACATCATATTGAACCCTATGGGTTAGGAATGGGATGGCACTTCAAGTTCACATGTGAGTCAAGGCAGGTGGCCAAATACTTTTGGCAATGTGTCAGTTTTTTTGCTTAGAAACATTTGCATGACATTAGCTATCATCCATACAAAACATGTTACAGGGTTGGCGTACTGGGATAAATATCAGGCCTGCATATTCATAAGATTAGTAAAAATAACTTGTGGGGCTGTCAAAAATAACAACATAACTCATGTATCATTAATATCAATATGATATAATATATCAAATATATCAATATTGCAATACTCATGTATGTACGCAGAACAATCACGCAATTAACTTTGACCATACATGCTCTTGTACCTTAACGGTTACCTAAAAGGCGGCGTGGGTTGTTCTACAGGTCAGTGTGTTTACTTGAGCGCAAAGATGAATGAAGAAACTTCAGCTGGTGTGCTCGCTGGCAATATTCCCTTCAAAATTAACCCATTAAAAAAAAAGAAACCATGACATTTGTGCTATTTATATTTTTTTAATTGGGAGATCAACTTATGTCTAAAGTAGCCACTGTCAAGGATATGGCGACCATACTTGCCAACCCTCCCGATTTTTCCGGGAGACTCCCGAAAATCTCCCGGGGCAACCATTCTCCCGAATTTCTTCCAATTTTCACCCGGACATCAATATTAAGGGCATGCTGTGACGGCACTGCCTTTAGCGTCCTCTACAACCTGTCGACGCGTCCGCTTTTTCACCATCCAAACAGCGTGCCGGCCCAGTCAGATGTTGTATGCGGCTTCTGCATACACATGAAAGTGACTGCAAGACATACTTGATCAACAGCCATACAGGTCACACTGAGGGTGGACGTATAAACAACTTTAACACTGTTACAAATATGCGCCACACTGTGAACCCACACCAAACAAGAATGACAAACACATTTCGGGAGAACATCCGCACCGTAACACAATAAACACAACAGAACAAATACCCAGAATCCCTTGCATCCCTAACTCTTCCGGGCTACAATATACACCCCCGCTACCACCAAACCCAAACCCCCCCAACCACGCCCACCTCAACTCGCTCCCCCAATCTCCCGAATTCGAAGGTCTCAAGGTTGGCACGTATGATGGCGACAAGGTGAGGTGAACCCAATTGCAAGGAAAGCAAAAGCAAAAGTGGAGTGCTACTAAAAAAGGTTTATTGAAGTTGGTTGGTTGAAGTTTATTTCAAACATGAATGCAGTTTCAACATTATACATCATGTTTTCCATTTCTCTTTATAACACGCTCAAAAAAGGAGTAGGACGAAGCAGAGCTTATTTAATCCTACCCCTTTTCCACTTTGCAGCAGTTTCTTACACATAAATGTTCACTTCCTGTTGTCAATTTGTAGCACAGTTATATCAATGTTTTCTAAATACAACGATTCTCTTCATAAATAGTTAAGTCAGTTACGATTCACATAAAGAGATTAATCATATCTTATTTTCAATAATATCATTGTTCTTCTTCCTTATACTTTGTAAACACGATGTGTTTGAGCAACCTCTTTGCTTAAATAATTCCATAATTTAATTCCACATGCTGATATACTAAAGGTCTCAAGCGTATGTGCATACAAATGTTTAAAGCTACATTTTCCTCTAAAGTTATATTTCTCCTCTTTTGTTGAGAAGAATTGTTGTACATTCTTTGGTAGCAGGTTATAGTTTGCTTTGTACATAATTTTAGCTGTTTACAAATTCACTATATTGTTGAATTTCAATATTTTTGATTTAATAAATAAAGGGTTTGTATGTTCTCTATATCCAACATTATGTCTTGATCTAATTGATCTTTTTTGTAACACCGTTAGTGAATGAAGTGTACTTTTGTAGTTATTTCCCTATATTTCTACACAATAACTCAGATATGGTAACACTAGCGAGCAGTAAAGAATATGGAGTGGTTTTTGGTCCAGAACATACGTATTTAGTCTTATTATTTTTTTAAATATTACTTGCCACCTGGTGTTGTATATTTTTTACAAGACATGTCCAGTTTATTTTATTATCTATTATTACACCCACAAATTTTTCAATATCTACTCCGTCTATTTGTATCAGTGTCTGACTTTCTCTTCGACTCTTACCGAATAGTTCTAATTTATTAATTAAGATATTATAATTGATTGTGTCATATTAGATCCATAAATAGTGCTGCTGCTCACTGTTTACTATTTATTGAATTGGTTATTTCCTCTGTTATTTTGATTAATGTCATTGTTGTTGAAATGTTTGCTCTGTATCCGTATAGGTTCTCTGCAAGCGTTCCAGATTTATCAATGAATTTGTCCAATCTGTTGTTGAAATTTTTTTCGTTGATTTAGAAAAATTGTGGGAGTGGAGAAACAGTTCTGTGGTTTTTAAATTGGTGTTTGTCTCCAGTCTTATAAATCGGAACCACTTTGGCCATTTTCATTTTGTCTGGGAATTTGCCTGTTTTAAGCTGAGATAGGCTCCAGCACCTCCCGCCACCCCGAACGGGACAAGCGGTAGAAAATGGATAGATGGATAAATGATAGATTGCTGATTTAAATTAAAGGCTCTGAAATGTCTTCAATTCATTTTTGTATGGTTTTCATATCTATTTGGTGGCAGTCAGTTGAGGTCTTGGATTTACATTTCTTTACAATTTAGATTGTTTCTTCTTTTGTCATATTAACGAGGAACATTGAGTTGGGATTTCTATCTATTGTGTCATTCGTGTCCTCAACTGACCCAGGATCTGGAATCATGTCCTCTAGATTTGGACCAATATTTACAAAGTACTTATTGAAGCTTTCAACTACTTCCTTCATATTGTCACTTTTTACATTTTCGTTTAAGAAGTATTGGGGGTAATCTGTTTTAGCATAATTTTTATTAATATTATTTATCATTTTATCAATTGGATGTCCCATGTTGCTCTCATATTATTGTTGTTCCTGTCTAATAAATGACTATGGAATTATTTTCTACATGTTGGTAAGATGTCGGTTAGCTTGTTTTTATACTTTTTGTATTTAATCTCTGCTTCTTTTGATCTTTGTGTTATACATAATATATACAATGCATTTATTATTGCAAGCATTTATTAATCCCTTTGTCATCCATGGTTGATGGTTCATGGTCTTCTTTTGCTTCTTATTGAGTAAATTCAATGGACAGTGTTTGTCATAAAGCATCATGAAAATATATATATTTTTTAATTACCATAAGCATAATCAAAATCATTTTCAGAGTACACATTCTTCCAATTTTGATCCCTCAGGTCATTCTTTAAAATAGTCATACTTTCCTCTGCATGTTCTTGGAAATGTCCTTTTGTCATCAATAATCCTCTTCTGATAGTTTCTGTCATAGATTTTGAAAACCGGTAGATGATCACTTATACTCACACCCAACCTCTAGTTGTATTATTATCAAAATCATTAGTATATTATCGATAGGTGTGGCACTTTGCCCTGTAATTCCACTTGTTCTTGTGATTTTAAGATATAAACTCATACTGTATATTGTGTCTATGAAGTCGTCAATAGATTTTTGCTTATTAAGGGTCAGGAAGCCAATGTTAAAGAACATTACTTTTTGTCTGATTTCATTAAAAGTTACCTTGAAGTTTATTTAAAACACCCAGGATTCAAAAGTAACACATATATTTAAAAAAAAGAAAATGCAAAAATGCAAGAACAGGCTAAGGTTAGTAGCATGAAAATAATGACTAGCTTGGAGCAGGACTCATCGTAATTGACTTTTGATGAGTGGATAATGACGAGACAGCAAAAAAAATTTAATAAATAAATTAAAAAACAGACTAATTTGACAACTAAATACACCTGGACTGGACACAAGAGGAAGGAGAGAGTGGATTAGAGGGAAAAAAGGGGTCAGGGCAAGACACTCCTCTCTGAGCTGCCACCTTACCGTGGTAGAGGAGTTTGCGTGTCCCAATGATCCTAGGAGCTATGTTGTCCGGGGGATTCCATGCCCCCTGGTAGGGTCTCCCAAGACAAACAGGTCCTAGGTGAGGGATCAGACAAAGAGCAGCTCGAAGACTTCTATGGAAATACAAGAACCGAGACTCATATTTCCCTGGCCCGGACGCGGGTCACCGGGGCCCTCCTCTGGAGCCAGGCCCGGAGTTGGGGCACGATGGCGAGCGCCTGGTGGCCGGGCCTGTCCCCATGGGGCCCGGCCGGGCACAGCCCGAAGAGGCAACGTGGGTCCCCCCTCCAATGGGCTCACCACCCATAGCAGGGGCCATAGAGGTCGGGTGCAATGTGAGCTGGGCGGCAGCCGAAGGCAGGGCACTTGGCGGTCCGATCCTCGGCTACAGAAGCTAGCTCTTGGGACGTGGAACGTCACCTCGCTGGGGGGGAAGGAGCCTAAGCTAGTGCGCAAGGTGGAGAAGTTCCGGCTAGATATAGTCTGACTCATTTCGACGCACGGCAAGGGCTCTGGAACCAGTTCTCTCGAGAGGGGCCGGACTCTCTTCCACTCTGGCGTTGCCAGCAGTGACAGGCGACGGGCTGGGGTGGAAATTCTTGTTGCCCCCCGGCTCAGAGCCTGCATGTTGGAGTTCAACCCGGTGGACGAGAGGGTAGCTTTCCTCCGCCTTCGGGTGGGGGGGACGGGTCCTGACTGTTGTTTGCGCTTACACGCCAAACAGCAGCTCAGAGTACCCACCCTTTTTGGATTCACTCGAGGGAATACTTGAGGGTGCTCCCCCGGGTGATTCCCTCGTTCTACTGGGGGACTTCAACGCTCATATTGGCAACGACAGTGAAACCTGGAGAGGTGTGATTGGGAAGAATGGCCGCCCGGATCTGAACCCGAGTGGTGTTTTGTTATTGGACTTTTATGCCCGTCACGGATTGTCCATAACAAACACCATGTTCAAGCATAAGGGTGTCCATATATGCACTTGGCACCAGGACACCCTAGGCCGCAGTTCCATGATCGACTTTGTAGTTGTGTCATCAGATTTGCGGCCTCATGTTTTGGACACTCGGGTGAAGAGAGGGGCGGAGCTTTATATCGATCACCACCTGGTGGTGAGTTGGCTGCGATGGTGGGGGAGGATGCCGGACAGAACTGGCAGGCCCAAACGTATTGTGAGGGTTTTCTGGGAACGTCTGGCAGAGTCTCCTGTCAGAGAGAGTTTCAATTCCCACCTCCGGAAGAACTTTGAACATGTCACGAGGGAGGTGCTGGACATTGAGCCCGAGTGGACCATGTTCTGCGCCTCTATTGTCGAGGCGGCTGATTGGAGCTGTTGCCGCAAGGTAGTCGGTGCCTGTCGTGGCGGTAATCCTAGAACCCGTTGGTGGACACCGGCGGTGAGGGATGCCGTCAAGCTGAAGAAGGAGTCCTATCGGGTTCTTTTGGCTCATAGGACTCCTGAGGCAGCGGACAGGTACCGACAGGCCAAGCGGTGTGCGGCTTCAGCGGTCGCGGAGGAAAAAACTCGGACATAGGAGGAGTTCGGGGAAGCCATGGAAAACAACTTCCGGACGGCTTCGAAGCGATTCTGGACCACCATCCGCCGCCTCAGGAAGGGGAAGCAGTGCACTATCAACACCGTGTATGGTGAGCATGGTGTTCTGCTGACCTCGACTGCGGATGTTGTGGATCGGTGGAGGGAATACTTCGAAGACCTCCTCAATCCCACCAACACGTCTTCCTATGAGGAAGCAGTGCCTGGGGAATCTGTGGTGGGCTCTCCTATTTCTGGGGCTGAGGTTGCTGAGGTAGTTAAAAAGCTCCTCGGTAGATGAGCTCCGCCCGGAGTTCCTTAAGGCTCTGGATGCTTTGGGGCTGTCTTGGTTGACAATACTCTGCAGCATCACGTGGACATCGGGGGCGGTACCTCTGGATTGGCAGACCGGGGTGGTGGTTCCTCTCTTTAAAAAGGGGAACCGGAGGTTGTGTTCCAACTATCGAGGGATCACACTCCTCAGCCTTCCCGGTAAGGTCTGTTCAGGTGTACTGGAGAGGAGGTTACGCCGGATAGTCGAACCTCGGATTCAGGAGGAATAGTGTGGTTTTCGTCCTAGTCGTGGAACTGTGGACCAGCTCTATACTCTCGGCAGGGTCCTTGAGGGTGCATGGGAGTTTGCCCAACCAGTCTACATGTGCTTTGTGGACTTGGAGAAGGCATTCGACCGTGTCCCTCGGGAAGTCCTGTGGGGAGTACTCAGAGAGTATGGGGTATCGGACTGTCTGATTGTGGCGGTCCGCTCCCTGTATGATCAGTGTCATAGCTTGGTCCGCATTGCCGGCAGTAAGTCGGACACGTTTCCAGTGAGGGTTGGACTGCGCCAAGGCTGCCCTTTATCACCGATTCTGTTCATAACTTTTATGGGCAGAATTTCTAGGCGCAGTCAAGGCGTTGAGGGGATCTTGTTTGGTGGCTGCAGGATTAGGTCTCTGCTTTTTGCAGATGATGTGGTCCTGATGGCTTCATCTGGCCAGGATCTTCAGCTCTCACTGGATCGGTTCGCAGCTGAGTGTGAAGCGACTGGGATGGGAATCAGCACCTCCAAGTCCGAGTCAATGGTTCTCGCCCGTAAAAGGGTGGAGTGCCATCTCCGGGTTGGGGAGGAGATCTTGCCCCAAGTGGAGGAGTTCAAGTACCTCGGAGTCTTGTTCACGAGTGAGGGAAGTGTGGATCGTGAGATCGACAGGCGGCTTGGTGCGGCGTCTTCAGTAATGCGGACGCTGTATCGATCCGTGGTGGTGAAGAACGAGCTGAGCCGTAAGGCAAAGCTCTCAATTTACCGGTCAATCTACGTTCCCATCCTCACCTATGGTCATGAGCTTTGGGTTATGACCGAAAGGACAAGATCACGGGTACAAGCGGCCGAAATGAGTTTCTTCCGCTGGGTGGCGGGCTCTCCCTTAGAGATAGGGTGAGAAGCTCTGTCATCCGGGGGGAGCTCAAAGTAAAGTCGCTGCTCCTCCACATTGAGAGGAGCCAGATGAGGTGGTTCGGGCATCTGGTCAGGATGCCACCCGAACGCCTCCCTAGGGAGGTGTTTAGGGCATGTCCGACCGGTAGGAGGCCACGGGGAAGACCCAGGACACGTTGGGAAGACTATGTCTCCCGGTTGGCCTGGGAACGCCTCGGGATCCCCCGGGAGGAGCTGGACGAAGTGGCTGGGGAGAGGGAAGTCGGGGCTGCCCCCGCGACCCGACCTCGGATAAGCGGAAGAAGATGGATGGATGGATGGGCAAGACACAGATGGGGAACAAGAAAGGACAACGAGAAACAGATATTGACAAAAGTAAACCTATTAAAGATTTGTTTTAAATCTATTAGTGATTAATTGTGATTAATCACAACTACAGACAAAATGTGATTAATTATAATTAAAAAGGTAGTCACACATAAGAGATACGTGTAGACTACAATATTACGCAAGTAAACAACACCAAAACTTTAAATATTCCATTAAGAATAAAGAACATTACACATGGCACCCAAAAATCGTTTAAAATGTTTTAGTATGACTGAAGCCACAATGCTTGATGGATTGTCGGCCCATTATGGCTACCGTAGTCAGAGATACAAGTATTATTATGTTGTGTGTATAAGGACCTCAAAATGGCACCTATTAGCAGACATATTATCTGGCGTTTTGTTTCACAATATTATGCAACACTGTTATTGTTATGGAACATTCACCCTTCGCTGTTGCCATTTCTAATATCAAGAAGCGTAAAGTTCTAACTTATATATCGCCATAGAAGCGCTAAAAACTACCGGTGTAGTGGGTTTACATAATTCCCCCACGGAACATTAGTTATTAGAGAGTTCCGGTCGTACGGTTTTTCACGGGACACATTTCCGGTGTTGTTGCACTAGTGGTACAGAAAATACAGTACTATACGGGGCTGCGGGCATCAACATGGAGACACTTTTACTTACGGCAAATCCCTGTTATCAAGCTCCTACCTGTGGTATTTTTCTATGTTTTCAAACAAGTAGGAGACATCTACCACTTTTTTGGGCGTTTTAAAAGCAGTTGTGCAGTGTACTTATATTGACACCATTTTTTTGGTTTTTACCGCTCAAAGTGCATTAAAGGGAGGCTGCATTACTGTTCTTAAGACACAAAAAATGCATACTTCAAGAAGGTTTTTAAAAAAAAAATCATATAGGATATGTAGCGATCACTAATCAGAGAGCTATTCATACTTGACTTGTTTGTTCACTTGGCCTGGCAGTCTTGTTTTGCTACACACGACGGTTGGTTCTTCCCTTTACTCTCTAGTTTTCATGTTTGTTGGCTTCCTGTGCTAAATACTTCCTGTTATGTTTATGCTAAGCTAACGCTAGCCTCGATCCTTTTGTATGATTCCCAGCGGTACGCAAATTTGTAGAGATGTCCGATAATATCGGCATATTATCGGCCGATAAATGCTTTAAAATGTAATATCGAAAATTATCGGTATCATTTTTTTAATTATCGGTATCGTTTTTTTTTGTTTATTTTTAATTAAATCAATATAAAAAACACAAGATACACTTACAATTAGTGCACCAACCCAAAAAAACTCACTCCCCCATTTACACTCATTCACACTCATTCACACAAAAGGGTTGTTTCTTTCTGTTATTAATTAAGTTAAAGTTAATATTCTGGTTCCTACATTATATATCAATACATAACAACAGTCTGCAAGGGATACAGTCCGTAAGCACACATGATTGTGTGTGCTGCTGGTCCACTAATAGTACTAACCTTTAACAGTTAATTTTACTCATTTTCATTAATTACTAGTTTCTTTGTAACTGTTTTTATATTGTTTTACTTTCTTTTTTATTCAAGAAAATGTTTTTAATTTATTTCTCTTATTTTCTTTTTTTTTTTTTTTAAAGGACCTTATCTTCACCATTCCTGGTTGTCCAAATTAGGCATAATAATGTGTTAATTCCACGACTGTATATATTGGTATCGGTTGATATCGGTATCGGTTGATATCAGTATTGGTTGATATCGGTATCGGTAATTAAAGAGTTGGACAATATCGGAATATCGGATATCGGCAAAAAGCCATTATCGGACATCCCTACTAATTTGAGTTTTATCCTGCATTAAGAATTCTTAAATACTTATGTCCTCTGCATCTTGGGGAAATGACTAATGCAACCATGCCATCCAAACGCAACAAAAAAAGCTTCAATGTATATTCTGTTGCTTCTATTATTTGTTCAATAAATATTATGTAACTAATACAAATTTATAAAATCAAGATCTGGTGGAGTGCCCAAAACTTTAAATACACAGACACCGTTTAGAGCAGGGGTGGGCAAACTTTTTGGCTCAGGGGCCACATTGGCTTTTGAAATTTGACAGTTGGGCCGAGCGAGCACACAATGCATATCATATCTGTTGGAACTAAGAGTAGGCTTCTTTAACAGGGGCTATTTTAATCATTAAACATCCATTTTCAACAATATATCATCAAAGACACATAAAAATGGTATTAAAGGGTTAACACTTACATTCTCTTTTAGTAGGAGCAGTGGTGTTTATCACCCATTTTTTTCAAGTGCATCAAAGTTTAGTATCCGTTTTGTTGTGGCAATTCTCAAAACAGATCTTTGCTCAAATTTTTTTAAATATCTGGTGGGCCGTAGTAAAGGGACCAAGGGGCCGGATGTGGCCCGCGGGCCGTAGTTTCCCCACTCATGGTTTAGCTCTTACAGGAGAACAGCGGTGTGTGGGTGCCGTGACCGATGTGGCAGCAAACAGTGGAGAGTCTTTCAAATTTTTAATAATGCACACATTTTTAAATGTGCAATTTCATTGTTGATGATGTGCATTGAAAAAAGAATGAAGGTTGTAGCAAGAATACAAAAAAGTATTTAAACAATTTTCCCCAAATACAATGCTACAAAGTGTGTTTTATCTGATTACTGGATTAATTGAACAAACTATCAATAGATTACTTGAATAATAAAACAATTGATAGCTGCATCCCTAACATGTTTCTATATTGCGTAATGTTTAGTTTTGTAAAAATGAAAAAAACACCAAAATGTGTATATTGAGAGTAATATACAAATATACTATCAGCAAAGCAAATGATCAATTAACCTAGTAAAATAATCCTAAACTGTGATAAATAGCAATGTACAAGTAAAACATGAAAGTGCCTTGAATAGAAATAGTACAGTTTATTCTTTGTTGCGCCACTAAAATAACCAAAAAATTAAAACCACTAGGCTCAGTGGCCTAGTGGTTAGAGTGTCCGCCCTGAGATCGGTAGGTTGTGAGTTCAAACCCCGGCCGAGTCATACCAAAGACTATTAAAATGGGACCCATTACCTCCCTGCTTGGCACTCAGCATCAAGGGTTGTAATTGGGGGTTAAATCACCAAAATGATTCCAGGGCGCGGGCACTGCTGCTGCCCACTGCTCCCCTCACCTCCCAGGGGGTGAGCAAGGGGATGGGTCAAATGCATTTCACCACACCTAGTGTGTGTGACAATCATTGGTACTTTAACTTAACTTAACTTAAAATAATAGCTGGATTGAATTTTTTACTTCAGCAGTTGCCAAATTAACACGAGCAACAGCATCTGGAGCCCAGGAATTCTTCGAAGCTTTGAGAGGCAACCTCACCATATGTTACATGGCTTGAACTCTAAACACCACGACAAAAATGCAAAGAACTTGCAGCAACACTGATAAGTATTGTTATAAAATACCACAAAGTTACATAGACAAAGTTGTACCTAAAAGTGTTTTTTGAACGCCAAAGAAAGTTGTGAGTGTCATGCCCGTTAGTCTTCAATAAAGGTAAAAGTGATATCAAATGTCCATCCATCCAACCATCCATTTTCTTCCGCTTATCTGACGTCGGGTCGCGGGGGCAGCAGCCTAAGCAGAGAAGCCCAGACTTTCCTCTCCCCAGCCACTTCGTCCAGCTCCTCCAAAGGGATCCGAGGCCTTCCCAGGCCACCTGGGAGACATAGTCTTTCCAACGTGTCCTGGGTCTTCCCCGTGGCCTCCTACCGGTCAAATGTGCCCTAAACACCCCCCAGGGAGGCGCCCGGGTGGCATCCTGACCAGATGCCCGAACCACCTCATCTGGCTCTTCCGCACCTCACCCTATCTCTAAGGGAGAGCCCCGCCACCTGACGGGGGAAACTAATTTCGGCCACTTGTACCCGTGATCTTGTCCTTTCGGTCACAATCCAAAGCTCATGACCATAGGTGAGGATGGGAACGTAGATCGACCGGTAAATTGAGAGCAGTCAGGACAACAGTTAGGACCTGTCACCCCACCCGAAGACGGAGGGAAGTTACCTTCTCGTCTACTGGGTTAAACTCTAACGTGCAGGCTTTGAGCCGGGGGGCAACAAGAATTGCCACCCCACCCTGTCGCCTCTCACTGTGTGCAACGCCAGAGTGGAAGAGAGTCCAGCCCCTCTCCAGAAAACTGGTTCCAGAGCCCTGGCTGTACGTCGAAGTGAAGCTGACTTTATATAGTCGGAACTTCTCCACTTCACGGACCAGCTCAGGCTCCTTCCCCCCCCAGCGAGGTGACATTTCACGTCCCGAGCGCTAGTTTATGTAGCCGAGGATCGGATCGCCAAGTGCCCTGTCTTCGGCTCCTACCCAGTTCACACTGTACCCGACCTCGATGCCCCCTCCTATGAGTGGTGAGCCCATTGGAATTTGTATGTTCTTCACATTGTTTTCTCAATCTAAACCTATAAAAATGTGTTTTGTAGTAATATTTTGGGGTGTCTGGAACAAAATGATTGGACTTACATATTTCTCATGGGAAAAATTGCTCCGGTTTTCATACAATTCAGGTTTTCAGCAGGCCCTTTACGACGGACTAATAACGACCATAAGCGCCGATCTACATTTCTGCCAGTGGGTGCTCTGACGTGCGGTAAATCTGACTTCTAAGGTCATTCAACGTTATTTTAGGATAAACAATGTCACACATACCTGCCAAGGTCAATAAAGGTCAAACTTTCCACATCTTTAATCTCCATTCAAATAAGCAAACTCAGTAGAAGCAATCGTTTTTACACTAGCGAGAATTAGCCGCCAGAAAAGTGCTAATTAATGTGCTAATGTTGTTGAAAAATGCTCTCAATGCAACATTTGTAATCCAAACGAATTTACATGTTAGAGGATGTAACTTTTTATTTATTTTAGTTAGTGCCTTTATTATTTGTTTTACTTGTTAGTGGATGTAACTATTATTTTATATATGAGCTGTAATTGTAATTATTTTTTTAACTTTGGTTAGCGGATGTAAACTTGACTATTTTTTTTTGGCAGACATCATTTTTTGTTATTTTGGTTGTAACTTTATTATATATTTGTTAGCAGCTGTAACTATTATTAATTATATATTTTTTAGTGGATGCAACTTTATTATTTCTGATACTTCTTATGGATATACATGTATCATTTATGATATTTGTTATGGATTAAACTATTATGTTCAGTATTTGTTATTAATATAACTATTATTTATTTTGTTATGGATAGAACTTTATATTTTTATGGATACAAGATTATTTATTAAATCTGTTGTGGATATACATTTATTATTTATTTGTTTATGATATTTTTATGGGTACAACTAATTTTTACTTATTTTGTTATGGATCTAACGTTATTATTTATGATATTTGTTAAGGATCTAACGTAATTATTTATGGCTTTAACATTGTTATTTATGATATTTGTTATGGATGTAACTGTATTATTTGTTATTAATAGGTATATGTGCACTGCTAGCTATGAGTGACTGTTAGCATCCAAGATGGTGGCTGACTTGCCTCCTTAAAGGCCTACTGAAACCCACTACTACCGACCACGCAGTCTGATAGTTTATATATCAATGATGAAATGTTAACATTGCAACACATGCCAATACGGCCGGGTTAACTTATAAAGTGCAATTTTAAATTTCCTGCTAAACTTCCGGTTGGAAACGTCTATGTATGATGACGTATGCGCGTGATGTCACGACGGCAACAGAAGTATTCGTACCCAATGTGTCACCATACAAACTGCTCTGTTTTCATCGAACAATTCCACAGTATTCTGGACATCTGTGTTGGTGAATCTTTTGCAATTTGTTTAATGGACAATGGAGACTGCAAATAAGAAAGTTGTAGGTGCGATCGGTGTATTAGCGGCGGACTACAGTAACACAATCAGGAGGTTGTGTTGTGTTTGAGCTGGATAGCAGACGCACTACCGTGAGTACAGCTTTGGCTTCCAAACATTTGATCGCTTGCCCGTACGTGCGTGTCGCTATGTGCATGTTACGTACGTAACTTTGGGGAAATATATGTTTCTTGCCGACTCTGATGGCGGCCGGGGTGTTGTCGAAAGCTACAATGCCCGCCGCCGCCGCCGCTCCGTAGTTAGCTTCAATTGTTAAGCTTCGCCAAGCTGGAAATTATTAACCGTGTATCTACATGTTCATGGTTTAATAGTATTGTTGATCTTCTGTCTATCCTTCCAGTCAGGGTTTTTTTTTGTATTTTGTTTCTATCTGCATTTGAGCCTGATGCTATCATGTTAGCTCTGTAGCTAAGTTAGCTTCAATTGTTAAGCTTCGCCAAGCTGGAGATTATTAACCGTGTATTTACATGTTCATGGTTTAATAGTATTGTTGATCTTCCGTCTATCCTTCCAGTCAGGGTTTTTTTTAATTTTGTTTCTATCTGCATTTGAGCCCGATGCTATCACGTTAGCTCCGTAGCTAAAGTGCGTCAACGATGTATTGTCGTGGAGATAAAAGTCACTGTGAATGTCCATTTCGCGTTCTCGACTCTCATTTTCAAGAGGATATAGTATCCGAGGTGGTTTAAAATACAAATCCGTGATCCACAATAGAAAAAGGAGAGTGTGTGGAATCCAATGAGACCTTGTACCTAAGTTACGGTCAGAGCGAACAAAGATACACCCTGCACTGCCTCTCTAGTCCTTCACTCTAACGTTCCTCATCCACAAATCTTTCATCCTCACTCAAATTAATGGGGTAATCGTCGCTTTCTCGGTCCCAATCTCTCTCGCTCCACTGTAAACAACGGGGAATTGTGAGGAATCCTTCCTCCTTTGACGTCACGCTACTTCCGGTATAGGCAAGGCTTTTTTTTTATCAGCGACCAAAAGTTGCGAACTTTATCGTCGTTTTTCTATACTAAATCCTTTCAGCAAAAATATGGCAATATCGCGAAATGATCAAGTATGACACATAGAATGGATCTGCTATCCCCGTTTAAATAAAAAAAAATAATTTCAGTAGGCCTTTAACAGACATTCGGGTGACAACCCAAGTACAACTGAAATAATATTTTATTGCTATTGTGACAATAAATATTTTCAATTCATTGATCAGTAACAGTGTATTTTTATTTTCTGACTAAAAACACATTTGCCATGTCTGTTTATCATGTTTCTGTTTTGGCCATGTGCTGTTTTTTGGACACTTTCTTAGTTCCTGGTTTCACTTCCTTGTTTGTTTGTTTCCATGGTTACTCATTAGTTTTCACCTGTCACGTCACGCACCTGTTTTACGTTTTGAGTCACGCACCTGTTTTCACCAATCAAGTCACTGTTATTTAAGTCTACCTTTGTTCTTCACTCGTTCTGCCTGCATTGTCTTTATGTCACACCGGTTCCTGCCTTTGACCAAGTAAGTTTTCATAGTCCACGTCATAGCTTCTGCTCAGTAGCAGCTTCATTTGTGTTTTTGGCACGCTTGCCTTTTTGCTTTATTGTTTGCTTTTTGTGATAGTTTTGAGTGATTTATGTTTAATAAATCCAAGCTCACCCTCACGCTGTCGTCCGGAGCCGTCTTTGCATGGGAAGAACAACCCCGCAGCAAGCTGCGACCCCCCAGTTTTGACAGTATGCAGGCAGCAGACGTTCTTCCGCAGACGGGTCATGACGAGGTGATGGAGACGCGCTGGCGAAGATGGAGGCCAGCCAGAAAGGCTTCTTTTCGCCAGCATGGCGCGTCGTTCCCCCAGGATCCTCCTCCGGACAACAAGTTTCCCCAACCAGCCCTGTCTTCCTCGCCGCCGCAGGAGACCCGTGCTGATGACGTCATCCCGTCCACTGGTGATGACGTCAGAGACCAAGATTTTTTTTTAGATTCCATTTACGCCCTCTGTCAGCCGCCCACTAAGGACTTTGTTTAAAAAAATAATCCTTTTGAGAAATTTTTTTCAAAATTTAGATTTTTTCAGACCCAGTCTAAAGTGGGGGTGGTGAATAGACATTGTGGACAATTTAATGGGGAGGATTCTGCCCCCCTTCTGACTTCCCTCCACCCACCCCAAAAAACGGTTACAGACGGGGAGCGCGTCTGGTATCCGCTCCTTGAGGGGGGGGCTGGGACCGGGAGCTGTGTTGGTGGGGTGGCTCAGCTGCACCCAACCAGGCAGCAACATCCATCCCGGCCGCCACCACCAGTCCGTCACCATGCCAAGCCACAGCCCCCAGCTAGGCCACCTGCACCACGTCAAGTTCCATGCGGCCAAGCTCCGGTACCGGCTCCACGCTGCCAAGCTCCGGTTCCGGCTCCACGCTGCCAAGCTCCGGTTACGGCTCCACGCTGCCAAGTTCCTGCTCCACGCTGCCAAGCTCCGGTTCCGGCCCCACGCTGCCAAGCTCCGGTTCCGGCTCCACGCTGCCAAGTTCCTGCTCCATGCTGCCAAGCTCTGGTTACGGCCCCACGCTGCCAAGCTCCGGTTCCGGCTCCACGCTGCCAAGTTCCTGCTCCACGCTGCCAAGCTCCGGTTCCGGCCCCACGCTGCCAAGCTCCGGTTCCGGCCCCACGCTGCCAAGCTCCGGTTCCGGCCCCACGCTGCCAAGCTCCGGTTCCGGCTCCACGCTGCCAAGCTCCGGTACTAGACCCACGCCAAGACCAAGACCCACGCCAAGACCAAGACCAAGACTGCCAAGACCAAGACCAAGACCACCAAGACCAAGACTACCAAGACTGCCAAGACTACCAAGACCAAGACTGCCAAGACCAAGACGACCAAGACCAAGACCAAGACCACCAAGACCAAGACTACCAAGACTGCCAAGACTACCAAGACCAAGACTGCCAAGACCAACACCAAGACCCACGCTGCCAACCCCAAGACCCACGCTGCCAAGACCAAGACCCACGCCGCCAAGACCAAGACCCACGCCGCCAAGACCAAGACCCACGCCGCCAAGACCAAGACCCACGCTGCCAAGATCAAGACCCAAGCTGCCAAGACCGCCCATGCCAGGACCAAGACCAAGACCCCCCACGCCAAGCTTCGCCGCCTGACGCACCACGCCAAGCTTCGCCGCCTGCCACAACAACGTGCCCACCTCCTCGTCGGCCAAGGATGTGGCCATTCCATGGGCGTCCACCACGCCAGGTGCGCCGACCTCCTCGTCGGCCACGAATGTGGCCATTCCCAGGTCGCCCACCTCGTCAGGTTCAGCGGCGGTCGACGCGTCGCCGCCACATGACCATGCCTCGGTGGATCCGGGGCCACTTAGCCTGGCGACCCACCGCCATGTCCCCCTCCCGCCCTCCCATGACTCTTGATCCTGTTTTTTGTTTTTGGACATCTGGGATCTGTCCGTAAGGGGGGGGGGGGGTTCTGTCATGTCTGTTTATCATGTTTCTGTTTTGGCCATGTGCTGTTTTTTGGACACTTTCTTTGTTCCTGGTTTCACTTCCTCGTTTGTTTGTTTCCATGGTTACTCATTAGTTTTCACCTGTCACGTCACGCACCTGTTTTACGTTTTGAGTCACGCACCTGTTTTCACCAATCAAGTCACTGTTATTTAAGTCTACCTTTGTTCTTCACTCGTTCTGCCTGCATTGTCTTTATGTCACACCGGTTCCTGCCTTTGACCAAGTAAGTTTTCATAGTCCACGTCATAGCTTCTGCTCAGTAGCAGCTTCATTTGTGTTTTTGGCACGCTTGCCTTTTTGCTTTATTGTTTGCTTTTTGTGATAGTTTTGAGTGATTTATGTTTAATAAATCCAAACTCACCCTCACGCTGTCGTCCGGAGCCGTCTTTGCATGGGAAGAACAACCCGCAGCAAGCTCCGACCCCCCCCGTTTTGACAACATTCTTTATTCCAAGTGTGTCACATGTATTCCCTGCAGCACATTTGAGTAGCTAAGTAGAAAAACAGGAAGTGATCATGTTGATAATTTGAGGCAGATTAGATGACAGCAATGTGTTTAGAGTTATGTTTTTTTCCCACGCAAAGAAGCATGCAATGACCGTGTAACCTGCACCAGCCTGCGATTGACTCTTGTACTTTCAGCACACGGGGGATTCATGTTTCTCCTCAACCACTTGTGACACAATGTAAAAGTTTTGAAATGATTTTATCCTTGCATCCTAACATGCATTTGCAGACTCCTTCCCCACACAAAAGGAGCATTACATAACGTCTGTTGTGTACATTCCCAAAATTCCAACATGGGAGATTGTGATCCAACTGTGTGAGACACTTAAGTAAAGAAGCATGGACATTACCAGGGGGGGAAAAGACCACAATCTGCTAAACTCATCACAGTGGCATCTTTAAATGGGAAAAACGGTAAGGCACTAACTACTTAAAAGCCACATACCAAGAAAACGAGACCACTCCTTCTCAGAGCGGTTTTTCCAGTTTCCCCGCTGCCTGACACCTAACACCTGATTTACATCTTAGCTAGATAGCAGATCAACCAAACAGAATGCAGGGATTTACTGTACAATCATCCTTGTATCCTCAAAGCTGCTAGGATCAGGGGTATACCACTATTTTGCCCATGAAATCCGATAAATAATTGTTCAAAAAGTACCAACAACATGTTTAATTTACATTTTGTGACTTGACTATTAACCAAGTATTAGTGATATTGTTATTATAAGCGCCAAGACAGACACACTATTTAGAGGGGCACCGTGATCACTTCCTGTGTGCCGATGTTTACATCATGGACTGATCAGCTGCTTCCTCGCTTCCTTGCTCCCTGTAAGTTTATTGTAGATCCTAATTCATGCCTCTCACTTGCACAGAAAAAGTCTGAAGTGGTATTCCAACAAGTTGGGACACTTTGACAGCCAGTTAGGACCTGGAACAGGCGAGAATGACACGGAAAGCGCTTTACCCCCGGATTATTAGACAGTTTTCATCTAAATGGGAATATATGAACATCCTAGCAGTCGGCATCCTAGTGACAGCAGACATTGCAAAATAAGTGATGTTTTATTATGTTTGTTGGCTCTGTCACGCCAAATTTCTTCCCCCTACAAAAACCTCCCCCACCCCCATTTACTTCCGGGGTCATTTCCTCTTACGTCATTTCCTCTTACGATAGCACTTCGGCTTTGACTGCCCGTCGCTGGAAGGATACTTGTTTTTTTGTTATTTATTTTTATTTTTTATAATATATCGTTAACAAAACGTCTGTATTAATCGGACAAGTATTAATCGGACAAATTAACTTGAGGATATTCCTGACTGCACATTTGACTCGTGGACATATACGGAAATGAATAACAGTGTACAATAAGTTCATTCATTGTCAATCAACATTATCAAACTTTATTAAAACAAAATGTATTCGTTAAATTCAGTTTTTTTTAGTTCTCTGTGTAAGTGAACTAAATTAAAATGACATTTATGTGAACTTGAATTTTTTTAGTTTCATTCGTTGTTTTTACGTCAGCACTCATGTTTCCCATAAATCGTTTTACTTTGGGAATGCATATGTGAACAAATACTCATTGCACATTTGACTATCAAGAAATCAATCAATCAATGTTTATTTATATAGCCCTAAATCACAAGTGTCTCAAAGGGCTGTACAAGCCACAACGACATCCTCGGTACAGAGCCCACATACGGGCAAGGAAAACTCACCCCAGTGGGACGTCAATGTGAATGACTATGAGAAACCTTGGAGAGGACCGCATATGTGGGTAACCCCCCCCCCCCCCTCTAGGGGAGACCGAAAGCAATGGATGTCGAGTGGGTCTGACATAATATTGTGAAAGTCCAACACATCAGCGAAAGTCCAGTCCATGGTGGGGCCAGCAGGAACCATCCCGAGCGGAGACGGGTCAGCAGTGTAGATATGTCCCCATCCGATGAACAGGCTAGCGGTCCACCCCGGAGCAGAGTAGAAAAGAAAAGAAAAGAAACGGCAGATCAACTGGTCTAAAAAGGGAGTCTATTTAAAGGCTAGAGTATACAAATGAGTTTTAAGATGAGACTTAAATGCTTCTACTGAGGTAGCATCTCTAACTTTTACCGGGAGGGCATTCCATAGTATTGGAGCCCGAATAGAAAACTCTCTATAGCCCGCAGACTTTTTATGGGCTCTGGGAATCACTAATAAGCCGGAGTTCTTTGAACGCAGATTTCTTGCCGGGACATATGGTACAATACAATCGGCAAGATAGGCAGGAGCTTGACCGTGTAGTATTTTATACGTAAGTAGTAAAACCTTAAAGTCGCATCTTAGGTGCACAGGAAGCCAGTGCAAGTGAGCCAGTATAGGCGTAATATGATCAAACTTTCTTGTTTTTGTCAAAAGTCTAGCAGCCGCATTTTGTACCATCTGTAATCTTTTAATGCTAGACATAGGGAGGCCCGAAAATAAAACGTTACAGTAATCGAGACGAGATGTAACGAACGCATGGATAATGATCTCAGCATCGTTTGTGGACAAAATAGAACGAATTTTAGCGATATTACGGAGATGAAAGAAGGCCGTTTTAGTAACACTCTTAATGTGTGACTCAAACGAGAGAGTTGGGTCGAAGATAATACCTCGATTATTTACCTAGTCGCCTTGTTTAATTGTTTGGTTGTCAAATGTTAAGGTGGTATTATTAAATAGATGTCGGTGTTGAGCAGGACCGACCGGGGGGGGGGGGGGGGGGGGGGGGGGTTTGTAGGGGAAGAAATTTGGCGTGACAGCTCTCATAAAAACTGCAGTGAGGAGAAATCAGTGATGAAGAAGAAAAAAAGCAAATACTGCGATGCGTTTTTTAAATGAATGCGCGGCATATGCTTAAAATGATAAATATACGTAAATATTAAATGTTATCATAAATTTTCCTGTTACTACATTACATTAACTTACATCATGCATATAAAACCTTAATGGATGTTTTTTAAGGGCTTTATAGGCAGAATTGAACGACTCCCGTAGGCTCCATTGTAAGCAGACTTTTGATCGCATTTATTTAATATTTAGAATGCAAATAAAAAAACATCTGCTGTTATGGCTTTTAATATGATTATGAACGATAAGGCAAAAATTCCCCAAAAAGTGCAGTTTCCATTTAAACATGGGATTAACGTATCTAGAACATATCATGATAAACCCATAAATGTGATTTTGTTTTATTAAGAATGTTTTATTTATTTATTTATTTTTACAAAACAGTACCAACAAATTAATTTCAAATTGCCAGATTTTTAATGTAATTAATCATATAACCTGTCATCATTCACTTTAATATGAATATATATGTCAAGTTGTCTTTTTCTACAGATTGTAAAGAAAAGATTAGCTGATACACATAAGATTATCATCAGTGGATAACAATAATCATAATAATAAAGCATTATTATTATAATATTAGGGCATCTTCTGGGTGTTAAGCCTCACCCTGTCTTTAAAAACTAGAGACACTTCTGTTTCTAACTTTAATCAAGGGTCCTTGAATGCACCACAGTTACAGTATGTGCAATGAGATGCAAACGTGAAACTTGTGGAAAACTTTCTCCTTTGCTGCCACAGATACATGTGTTATATTTTCTAACTTTCTTCTATCACTTCATCCTTGTTTCAAAATGATGGTGATGTGTGTGAATGCTTATTGGTGAACTTTGATGTGTGCAGTGTGTTGAGTGAAATGTTCAAAGTTAGGTTTCGCTATTCAGGTGGAATAAATAATAAATGATAAATGGGTTATACTTGTATAGCGCTTTTCTACCTTCAAGGTACTCAAAGCGCTTTGACAGTATTTCCACATTCACCCATTCACACACACATTCACACACTGATGGCGGGAGCTGCCATGCAAGGCGCTAACCAGCAGCCATCAGGAGCAAGGGGGAAGTGTCTTGCCCAAGGACACAACGGACGTGACTAGGATGGTAGAAGGTGGGGATTGAACCCCAGTAACCAGCAACCCTCCGATTGCTGGCACGGCCCCTCTACCAACTTCGCCACAAATGAAACATTTGGCATTTTTGATAGGCGGCATATTGTAGGTAGTCTTACACATTCTTAATTTGATTCAAGCAACCTTTTTATTGAACTTTTACAGCAACATTAATTTTATCCTAACATTTAGACTTAGACTTAGACTTAAAGTGTAAGGATGGAAAGGACAATGCAGGTATAAATAGACTAAGAAAGATATACATATATACGAATATGTACATAAAATGTGTACAGAATAATTATATACAGATATATTATATTATGTCTATAACATATATACAATATAAACCAATGACCATGTACAATATTACAGTATAACAGTATTTATGACAGCAGCAGCATAAAATAGAGAGTAGGTCCAGCAGGAAATAGAAAATAGACATTATAAACAAAGAGAAGTAGCTAACATGTCAGGTGTCAGGTAATAGGCAGATGTCATCTATTGCTGTATGGTGAGTGATTATACAGCTAGATGGAGTACGGAATGAAGGAGTTCTTGAATCGCACAGTGCGGGAAGGAAGATGAAGGAGCCTGTTGGAGTATGAGCTCCGATGTCCCTTAATTGTCAGGTGGAGTGGGT
This sequence comes from Entelurus aequoreus, assembly GCF_033978785.1. Taxonomy (NCBI): domain Eukaryota; kingdom Metazoa; phylum Chordata; class Actinopteri; order Syngnathiformes; family Syngnathidae; genus Entelurus; species Entelurus aequoreus. Next base: position 38,973,271 of record NC_084739.1, read on the forward strand.
GGGCAGGATTGTCCATGATGGCGAGCTGTTTGTCAGTGTCCTCCTGTCCCTCACTGACACAAATGCCTCCAACTGCGTGCCAATAGTTTGGCCGGTTTTCCGGATCAGTTTATCAATCCGGTTTGAGTCCCTTTTGCTGGCGCTGCTCCCCCAACCAACCACTGCAAAGTACTGTGCACTGGCCACAACAGACTGATAAAAAATCTCCAATAGCTTGCTGCACACATTAAAGGACCTAAGCTTCCTCAGGAAGAAGAGTCTGCTCATGCCTTCTTGTAAACAGCTTTGCAGGTGTCCTTCCAGTCCAGTCTGCTGTTCAAGTGGACTCCCAGGTACTTATACTGCTCCACTACTGCCACCTCCCGGCCCTGGATCTTGAAGGCTCCACCGGCGGTCACTCTCTTCCTGAAGTCGATGACCAGCTCCTTGGTCTTGTCCACATTAAGGACCAGATGGTTCGCCTGAGACCACTCCACAAAGTCAGCGATCAGTGTCCTGTACTCCAATTCCCGTCCCTCTCCGATACACCCGACCACAGCAGAGTCGTCAGAGTATTTCTGCAGGTGGCAGGACCTGGAACTATACTGGAAGTCTGAGGTGTACAGGGTGAACAGGAAAGGAGACAGGACGGTCCCCCTGTGGCGCACCTACACCACTGACCACAGTATCCGACAGGGAGCTCCCCAGTCGCACAAACTGGGGCCTGTCAGACAAGTAATCAGTGATCCAGGAGACAATGGATGAACTGACACCCATCCTGAGCAACTTGTCACTCATCAGAATTGGCTGAATGGTGTTAAAGGCACTGGAGAAATCAAAAAACATGATCCTCACAGTGCCCCTCCCACCATCCAGGTGAGAGTGAGCATGGTGCAGCAGGTAGATAACAGCATTGTCCACTCCTACATGGGGCTGATATGCAAACTGTAGAGGATCCAGGGAAGGGGGCCACCAGTGGTCTCAGCTGATCCAGCACAAGTCTCTCGAGGACCTTCATGACCTGGGACGTCAGGGCAACAGGTCTGAAGTCATTTCAGCCCGATGGAATGGCTTCTTGGGCACCGGCACTATGCAGGATGTTTTCCATAGCACTGGTATCCGTTCTAGCTTCAGACTCAGGTTGAAGATGGAGTGCAGGATCCCAGTTAGCTGAGCAGCGCAAGTCTTCAGGACCCAGGGGTTGACTCGGTCAGGGCCTGCTGACTTAGCTGGATTGACTCTCTCCAGCTGCCGTCTTACAAGTCCAGGTGTCAGACACACCGAGCTGGCTTTCTCAGTGGGGGTGGACGTGGGGGAGGGGGGAGGGGGGAAAGAAACGGCTGTGGCAGGTAAAAGAGAAGGAGTTAGTGTGCTGAAGTTCAGGGGAGGTGTGAGAACAGGAGTAGTGGGGGGAGGGCCAGTAAGGGGTGCGTTGCTAAATCTATTGAAAAACAAATATAATGTCATCTTTCATAATTGACCTATTCAAATAAATCTGTAAACTCTACAAAAGCCACCTGCTTACTTCAGAAGAGACTCAATCCCCATTACTAGAAGCATTTGATTATGATACTTTTTACACATGATTTTTCGCAAACTAATCCCAATTTGTATTAAATGTAGACTAAATAACAAAAGAGAGTGTAACGTGCTGAGTGCAAAATATTACTAATACCTCCACCAGGTGGTCAAGGTGAGGATTGGTGGGTGGCCAGCCCTCTGTGATGAGCAAAGCTGTCAGCTAATTAATAATAATAATAATAATAATAATAATAATAATAATAGATAAGAACCCATCATTCAATCTCTCCGCATTCACAACTTGATGGTTGTAAGCTACATTTGTAGCCACATTCTGCCCTGGGGTATAATGACGGACGCACCACTCAGGTGGTGGATGAAGCAGGGTATACGCTTGTAGAAATTGACACACCCAAATGTTGATTGCTGCAGAGTGGTCTGTGGCCCAAGAACCCAATTACTAGTGGGAACTCTCACGCCACGTATCACTAAACTCTCGTTTCTCTTTCCAAGGATGCGTGCCAGACATTGACAGTCTCGATGTGGTTGGACAGCTTAATTGTAGACAAGAAAGATTTTTTTTTTTTTTCAGCAGAAATTGGAGTGGGTCCCACAAGGGGTACTCTTACACTATCATCAAAATGAGACGTGTCATTTCTGTTTTTGCATAAGCAACTCCAATTGACTCTTCTGTGAGGGTAGCTAATAGTATTTGTCATTTCACTGTGAATTGTCTTCACTGGCCATATTCAAAGGGCCCCTCTAACTATTTAATTGTTCTTGAACTAAAAATGATGCCTGCAAGTAAAATTCCCCCAAAAATAGATGCCCAATTACAATATACTTTCACACAGAATTTGAAGGAATGATCAAATATGTCTTTCAGATGCATTGTTGCAGGTTGTAGCAATACAACTAAAGAAGGGGTCACCCTGCATACATTTCCAAATGATGGGAACATGAAGAAAGCATGAACCTCTCCAGTCAAATTGACTGACGCAAAATGGGATGGACCAAGCGAGAGTATTGTAATTTGCAGTGATCATTTTCATTGGTTTTGACTTCTAAGAGGAAGAGTTTTGGTCGGAACTTGGATGGGGAAAAAAATAAAAGACTCAAGACAAATCTGATCTTGAAAATCTGGAGCACCTTTGAGGGGAGAAAGACTGAGTCAGAATTTGTGGAAAAACTGAGAAAGAAGAGCAGATCCAGACTCATAAAAACTGATGAAAAAATAAATATACATACAAATACTCAGGGCTAAAATAAATAAAACGATCTAACGAAACTAATGGGAAATAATAATATATGCTTCTTAAATAAGCTGTCAATAAAATTAAAACACCTTGGTCATCATTTTTGGCTTAAGAAACGTTTGTATGATTTAAGCCCCAGGCTATTTTTTTGATGTTGTCATTACTGCCACAAGTGGTGGAAAAGTGTATTACAACTGAGTACCCCTGCAGCCCATATGGATCACAGCTAAAAAACGCTTACGGCCCAAAAATGGGACAAGAATAGAATCTTTATTGACTGAATGACTTTAGCAAACTAATGCTTGGTTATTAAACAAACTTTTGGCATAATTCTGGTTGGATATTTGACCACTGTTGGTTGGTTTCCTGGCATGGATGCACCTTTAAGGCATAGTCCACAATAGGGTTGAGATTAGGGCTCTGGAAAAGCTATTCCAAAAGCTTAATTTTAGGCTGATTATCCATTCCAAAACCAGTTTTGATCCGTGTTTGGGATCACTTTCTCGTTGGAACATCAAATTGTGCTGTCCAACTGTTTTAAGACTTCAATGACTCTACCCGCTTTGTGTAGTATACATCAGCACCACAAGTAAGCAAAGCATTCCCATCCCCATGATACAATCAAAATTTAATTTAAAATGACGTTACCAATTCTTGTTTTTAAAAACAATGGAATATGTTTTACCAGCCCTCTTGATCCTAGTTATAATGTTACCCTGGCAACAGCCCTAATGTTTGGTTAATTAAAGACACTAAATTGCTTTACGTAGGAAGGTGAGCATGACTGTTTGTGACTAACCACAGCAGGGCGGGTCCGCCTCACCCTAAAGACATTGGCATTGGACGTAGGCAAAGACATAGTTCTTCCGTCAGTGGAAAAATAAATTGATGTTCACTTGGTTCGCATTGAAACACCATTTTATCATTAACAAAGAGACTAAGTTTGGGGGGAAAAGAGTAAAAAATACTTGTTTCCGTGTGACCCTTACACAGAAACAAGTGTAAGGGTCACTTTCATAGACCAGTAAATATAAAAGGATCAAACTATGTTCAATAAATGTATTTTAGAACATCTTGCTTAGCCAGTTTGGCTGGCAAATAATTATTGTGAATTATAAAATCCATGCAGTAGAACTTTTCACCTTTGGCCAAGTTACTTTTGTAACTGAAACAGATACCAAATGCAAAGGCACTAACTTTTGGTTTCTGTTGTCGACTGCAATATGCACCCACTAAAACATCCGTGGATAATTGCAGCCGCAGAACAATAGTGTTTACCTTACCCACAATGCATTCCCCTCCACATAACACCTTCTCTACTATGGTCAGAGCCTACAGCATCAAATCCCTCCCAGTCTGATTACAATGTTGTAAAATGCATGGTGAAGTTATGAATAAATGTGCACAAGAGGACTTAACAGTAACAAAAGAGATGGAGCTGTTACAGACCAAACTGTCAGTAGGTGCTCCCGTTTAATGTGGTGTATCGACATAATCAAAGAACCCCCATCCATAACGTAAAATATACTACCTTTAAAATAGCCGCCACCTAAACATTATCATGTAAAGTACAATAAAATGTTACATCTGGCAGCTATTTTATATATGCTGTGTATATACTGTATATACACACTAGGGTTGTGCGGTATACCGGTATTAGTATAGTACCACGATACTAATTAATACTTTTCGGTACTATATTGCCTCTGAAACTTACCGGTCCCGCACCCCCCCTGACCCGCGTCGTAGTCACGTCGTGACATTTCTGGTTTTACGAGCAGAGGAGCATGTTCGGCGGCACACAACCACGGAGTATGTACAAGCAGACACAGTGTGTAGACAGAAAAGGGAGAATGGATGCATTTTGGTGTAAAAACTAACGATAAAGGTGGATTTATGACACTGAAACGCCCTCAGGAAGAGGTGCTTTAAGACATGGCTAGCTAGCTAGCGGCTAAAGTCCATCCACAGTCCGCAGTGTTGTAGTTACTTCTAAATAACTAATCCTCGCCTCCATGGCGACAAATCTTACTACGTTTCTTACAAGTATCATCCCTGCAGGACGAGGAATAGCTAAACATGCTTCACTACACATCGTAGCTCACCGGCATCAAAATGTAAACAAACGCCATGGGTGGATCTACACCTAACATCCACTGTAATGATACCAAGTACAGGCACGTATCTAGTCGATACTATTATGATTACGTAGATATTTTTTGGCATCACATCTTCTTTCGTTTAAAACAAAATCATATTATGTTTATAAACTCAGGAAATATGTCCCTGAACACATGAGGACTTTGAATATGACCAATGACTTGGTATCAGATTGATACCCAGATTTGTGGTATCATCCAAAACTATAAGTATCAAACAAGAGAAGAATAAGTGATTATTACATTTTAACAGAAGTGTAGATAGAACATGTTAAAAGAGAAAGTAAGCAGATATTAACAGTAAATGAACAAATAGATTAATAATTCATTTTCTACCACTTGTTCTTAATAATGTTGACAAAATAATAGAATGGAAAATAACACAATATGTTACTTCATATGTCAGCAGACTAATTAAGAGCCTTTGTTTGTTTACTTACTACTAAAAGACAAGTTGTCTTGTATGTTCACTATTTTGTTTAAGAACTAAATTGTAATAAGAAACATATGTTTGATGTAGCGTAGAGGTGCACGGCAAAAAGTGTACTTAAAGAAAAAGCCAGGCCAGCAACACTTTCTAATAATTTCAATACAAACTGCGCAGGCGCTACCAAACACAGACCGGTTTCGAAAATATCGTCGTCATATACTTGATAAATGACCTACTTAAATAATAAATAAAATAATGCCATTTGTTAACAGTAGAAGAGAAAGTCAAACACAAATACAAATAGACGGAAAAGAAATTGAAAGAGTAAATGAAACCAAATTTCTAGGTATAATGATTGATGATAAATTGAACTGGAAATCTCACGTAAAAAATATACAACATAAAGTAGCAAGAAACACGTCAATAATGAATAAAGCAAAACATGTTCTAGACAAAAAATCACTTCATATTCTCTACTGCTCACTAGTGTTACCATATCTGAGTTACTGTGTAGAAATATGGGGAAATAATTACAAAAGTACACTTCATTCATTAACAGTGTTACAAAAAAGATCAGTTAAAATAATACATAATGTTGGATATAGAGAACATACAAATCCTTTATTTATTGAATCAAAGATACTGAAATTCCACGACATAGTGAATTTGCAAACAGCTAAAATTATACACAAAGCAAACTATAACCTGCTACCCAAGAATATACAACAATTCTTCTCAAAAAAAGAGGAGAAATATAATCTTAGAGAAAAATGTAATTTAAAACATTTTTACGCACGTACAACACTTAAGACCTTCAGTATATCAGTATGTGGAATTAAATTATGGAATGGATTAAGCAAAGCAATCAAACAATGTACTAATATGATCCACTTCAAGAAACTCTTCAAACTTAAATTGTTTACAAAGTACAAAGAAGAAGAACCATGATAAACATTCTGAATTTATTTAATTCATCCATTCTTTCACTCTCAAAATAATCTTACTTATCTCATCATATGAAATGTAACTTACTTCACCAATTATTATTTATCTATGTATTTTTATTGTGATTACTTATGGAGTACATTGTGAATAAATTGAGAACAGGAAGTGAACAAAAAAGTTTAGCAACTGTTATGTAAAAGAAAAGGGGTAGGATTAAATAAGCTCTGCTTCTTCCTACTCCTTTTCGAACATGTTGAAAAGAGAAACCGGAAATTGTGATGTATCATGTTGTATGCTTGCATGTTCGCAATAAACTCAAACTCAAACTCAAATACTTCAGGCCAACAAAAGGACTGTGCAAACCTCTAAGTGTTTTAAAGTGAAAAGCCAACAGTAGCAGCCTATGAGTGTTATTTGGCCTTCCTCAGACAGGAAGTGCTAATGATGCAGCTTGCTCCGAAATGGGTGTGAACAAACGTGTCTGGAGGGGGAAGGGTGTAGTCAGCTGATGTGTCAGCTGAATAGGGCGTTGACGTGATTAGAATGTGTGACAATGCCATCAACCGCATTCTTTGAAACACCTGATTTCAGTTCACTCCAATTATTTACTTCAGGAAACAGGAAAAAAAAACCACATTTGTTTACTACGCCTGACTCAGTTGGTAGTGTGGAAAATAAAATAGACAAAGAACCAAATAGAACATTCCACTGTTGAATTGTTTTGGTTGGGTAGATCCTTCCAGAAAACATTTATTTGGATTGTTGTAAGCATACAACTAAGTATTTTAGTTAGGGCTACAGCTATCGATTATTTTAGTAATGGATTAATCAAACAATAAATGTGTTTGGTTAATTAAGCAATCAAATAAACACTTTATTGCCTCAGTGTATCGTCTATGGCAGGGTTCGGCAACCCGCGGCTCATTCATGCTGTTTAATCAGCATCTTGATATGCCACACCTCTGAGGTGGGGTGGATTATCTTGGCAAAGAAGAAGTGCTCACTAACCCAGATTTAGAGACATTTGTGAACAATATTTGAGAGGAATATGTCTTTTGTGTATAAAGTAAAGAAGTGGGAGCAAAAACAAAAGTGTTGCGTTTATATTTTTGTTAATGTTTCGTTTTTTCCTCTGTTGCCATAAATAGTAGTCACTGAGCCCGCCATTAAAAGTGGTTTATTGGAAGTAGGAGATACTTCTTCCGAGTTGAAGGTGCATTGCCACAAATCATAAAAGTTAAAAGTAAGGCACTTTCTTACTTCAGATGAGGCTGAAAGTTTATATAGAGTTTATTATTTGCCAGCCAAACTGGCTCAGCAACATGTTCTAAAATACATTTATGGCACGTAGCATTTTCGGTCTTTGTGCCATACCATGGGCAGTTTGTCGTGTGGATTACAAATGCCCAAATATTAAACAAAATGGTGAACTCACGCAAAGACCTTTGGGTAACCCTTTACCATATTAAGAGATATTCGCAGACATCACAGGTCTGAAAAAATGTTGTAGGACTAATAAATTCCAAACAGACCATTAGGAGGAAGTAGAAAGGAAGGCAATATTGTTGTATAAATATCTCTGCAATTCCTCAATGGTTTAACTTCACATTTCCAGGACTTATGCAGATCCCAAATATACATAAGCAGGTACCATCAGGTTAGAAAAGTTTTGCCTAATAGTGCCCTTTTAAATATGAAAGGTGCTTCATGGTAATATCATCGATATAGTGCTAATATGAAATGCTAGCTCCGTTTGACAGTGAAAGAGTTTCACCCCGTCTTTTTCAGTATAAATGATCGCAAAACATTGAACAGCTTTTCTTGTCTCCTTTGGGCCCTTTACTCTCTTTCTCCCTCCTCTTTGAGCCAACTCTCTTGACACGCTGATGTGACTGCCACACATGCAAGCCACACCCCCCCAATTTCTATTGTGCCTGTGATTTCAAAGTATTTGAGAAGCTGGTGGCTGAACAATTGATGACTCATTTTATAGGAAAATAATTTACTGAATCCAAAACAATTTGGATTCCGGCCCAAACATTCTACTCAAATGGCTGTGTGCCAGTTCACCGAAATTATAAAATGTAGTTTGGACCAGGGTAAATATGTTGGAGCAAATTTAAAAAATTTAGAAAAGATTTTGACACTGTTAATCACCTATTTTGATTAAAAATTAAAACAATTTCATGGTTCAAAACAAACCATAAATTGGTTTAAATTATATCTTGAATTGCGAGAACAATGTCTTCAAATAAACGGTGTAGAATCAGACGTAATAAATTGTGATTTGGATGTGCCACAAGGATCTATTTTGGGTCCGCTGCTTTTCAGTATATATATAAATGACCTACCTAAAATTTGCAAAAAATACCATCAGCTCAATACAGTGTATGCAGATGATACAATCCTTTATGTGGCAGCAGACACTCCTCAACAGGCTTCAGAGATATTAAACAAACAGTTAGATGAAGTATCAACATGGCTTCAAAATAGCTGTTTAACCTTGAATTATAACAAAACATTCTCAATGTGTTTCTCTTTGAAGAAACAATCATAAATTAAATTCAGGTCAACATTAATCAAAATTAAATAGAGCAGGTAAAGGAATTAAAATATCTGGGTTTTATTTTGGACCCTAAGCTAAAATGTGATGGCTATATTAGAGACATGACCAAACCATAAAAATAAATATAAACTGTTTCAGGCTTATTAGATAGATAGATAGATCATCATTTATTGATTCCTTCAGGAGAGTTCCCTCAGGAAAATTTAAATTAGACTGTGTTTATCTATTTAAGCTGCACACGTTTTTATGCATGCAATGATTTTATCCCATACTTCTTATTGTGCCATCGTCTGGGGACTGGCCAAAAAATCTGTAGTAAAGCCTCTGTTGTCATTCTATAAACAAGCACTAAATATACTGACCAAAAACCAATAAACCATTATCACTGCCATATTACCCAAAAATATAACATGACTTTTTGATAATTTGATAAATGTTTCCTTTTTAAAAGCTATTTTTAAGTGTCTTAATGGGTTTGCCCCTGAGGTAATGTGTAAAGAAATACAAAGATACAGAAGATGCAGTCAATGGGAGCTGTAGGGTGAAAAGGTGCCGGATGACTCTGGGTCAGTCTGCGTTCTCAGTGAAGGCCTCACATCTGTGGAATTCTTTGCACTGGAGTTAAATTCACAGTCTGACAGTTTCTCCACAAAACTGAAAAAGTGGCTTAAGAAAAATCACAAGTGTGAGCACCAGTTATCTTTTAGTGTATTTATATTTTGTACTTGTCCTAATCCTTTTTTTGTACGTGTTTTTCACCGTTCTTCACTTTCCTTTAAAAGCCTAACCAGGGACGAGGGTGTGGTTAGAAGCTTTATGAGTTTTGGTTACTTATGGGTAGCCATGTTTAGCTGTACTGTCCGTGTCTAATAAATAAATAAAATGATTGGCCGTGTAAGTATATGTTGCATTTAGGGCAGATAACTTGTTAGCGTTACTGCTGCTGGGATCAGAACGCAGCGGTTCAAAAACGCGACATTCATCCATTGTTATTGCATTGTGTGTGTTCAAACAACACCTTTAGATGAAATAGCAACTTTGTAATTATTGCAAGTAGCACTGTTGCAATCTTTTTTTTGAAAAATAGAGCCACATTTTGAAGCATTTCAGTCGCCTGGGCACTATGATTCTGGCTGATGACATCACTACGCAAGGTGAATTGTGACTTCATTCCCACCTGCAGGAATCTGTAAGGGAATCATTTAAAAATACCGGTATTAGCAAACAATTTGAAGGAATTGATAAACTGGGAGCTGGTTCTGAACAAGACTGCGAGCACACTCTGCCTCTGGTTGAAGTGGTATTTGTAAGAGGGTTGTGTAGTTCGCGCAATAAAGAGTTGATATTGTTACACAATGCTGTTCCTGCTTTGTTTACACAAGATACAAACATACGTTTTGAATAGGCAGTTGACATGAGCATTTAAGCACGGCTTAGAGAACGACACAATCCTGCCCTCCAACCACCAGAGCTGAGAAAGTTAGTGCAACAGAGAGCGCAGAAAAGAAGAAGCTGATGACCTACAGTAATTAGCAGCCTACCTGGCAAGTCAGCACCGCCGCAGTGGCAGTCAACATTAAGCAATCTGCAGCCAGCCCCTGAGGCACATCCAAACGACAAACATTTTTCAGCAAAAATATTGAGAAGCTGCTGATACTGTTTGATGTGTTTCAGTTTGTTCTGTCTAGTCCTGACTCAACAAATTGGATGGTGGACCATTACCTTTGGTACACCTACACACTTTTAGCTTTTTGTCAACTTTGACCTCTTTTGTCAGTCACTTATATACGTCGACGTGGAACATAAACAGCAATTTCCTCCTTCTTGTTGTTACTCGACAGAGAACCTCCCAATGGTAATAATCCAGCTACAAAAACCTTGTTACCATGTGTAAATTCTTTAGACAGTCAAGTTTTGGTCGTCTTCTTGGCGCTCCAACAGAGCTGTTCCTCACTTGAGTATCCAATCTATGCGGTGTTTACTTGTTTATCTGAGTGTTTTAAATTTTCTAATTTGGAAAAAGTTGCAACTGGGAACTGTTCTACTTGTGCAAATCCCAATTGGCTGTGTTTTGCTATGAAGGTTATCATACAAAAAAACGTCCTGCGAATCAGATTCAACTATGATAATCCTTAGTCAAAGACAGTAAGATCACACAGTCATGCAGTTACACAATCTAACCAGTTTCCTTCTGTTTTGTAATAATTCACTGTTCCTCAAAAGGATACACTTTTTTGTAGAATGACACTTTCTCATGTCCTGTCACAAGGCACATGGACAATACTTCTGAAGAGAGAACATTTAGCAGAATTGTGATAGTACTGTACAATCCTGTAAATGAGAAGACAGAGTTGTGTGTTCCACCTACTGGTCATGAGCACTACGATGACATCATTCGGGGGCCGCATAACTCGGCGCTTCAAGGGCTTCATTCACAACTGCTGTCAAACTAGCGGTAAATAGCGGCAGTGCAAGTTAAACACAGGGTGCTTTGTTCGATGTACACAAACTCACACAAATTCCAATTCATGACAGAAGCTAACATTACAGCCACTCATCACATATGAGTGCAGTACATCTACAGCAAGGATGTTTGGCTAAATCCACATTTGGCAAGGAAGCTAAGGATTGGGGGGGGGTTAGGGTTAGAGTTAGGGTTAGGGGTTAGGTTTAGCGTTAAGGCTAGGGTTGTGGTTAGGGTTAGGGTTAGAGGATGGGGGTATGTGGTTAGGGTAAAATGCACTGTCCGTCTATGGGAAGCCAGGATGGCGCCCAAAACCGCACGCAAGGGTTAGGGTTAGGGTTAGAGGTGGGGGTTGGGGGTTAGGGGGTTAGGGTTAGGGTTAGTGTTGGGTTTGGGGTTAAGGTTAGGGTTAGGGTTAGGGTTAGGGTTAATAATTAGTGTTATTTTGTATATTTCGTAAAACTCGAAAACTCCATCCAGCTGTATAATCACTCGCCATACAGCAATACATAATATCTGTCTATTACCTGACCGCTTCTGTTTTAGCTACCTCTCTTTGTTTATAGTGTATATTTTCTGCTGGATCTACTCTCTATTTTATGCTGCCCTTTTTTTTTTTTGCTGCGGCTGTTACATATACTGTAATATTGTACATGGTAATTGGAATGTATTATATATTGTATATATTATATAAAAATATTATATAATATAATAATATAATATATCAGTATACATGATATACTGTATATATAATTTGTAAATATTACATATATGTTACATTTTATATTGCTACTGTGGTACATTTTTAGTGTACCTAACACCTGCATTATCCTTCCCATCCTTATCCTTTCCATCCTTTGTAACTGAGCTGCTGTGTTGAACAATTTCTCTTGTGGATCAATAAAGTTTGTCTAAGTCTAAGTCTAAGTCTAAAACTAGCGTCCTGTAACGTAGACATTTGATGTCGGTCTATTTATTTTGTCACAGTAACAGTGCTGTTTTTAAGGACCTAATGAAAAAAACGTTAGTCTCTCACAAGTTGTTTTAACTGAACTCGCGGGCCACTAGTTGAATAGCCCAAATGACGTAAAAGAAAGGACTGAAAATTGAATCTTGAGGAACACAACAAGTACAACTAAAAAACTTGAACAGATCACTACTGACTCCATCTGAAGTTAAAAAAAGCTACCTCAACACCTTAGTTACATAAATTACATTACAACAAAAATTGTAAGTGCCAAAAAGGAGAGGACATAAGGGGATGCCTTGAGGAACGCCTCAGTTATACAAATCACAAGTTTGGACCTCAGTGTTCTACAAACCCCGTTTCCATATGAGTTGGGAAATTGTGTTAGATGTAAATATAAACGGAATACAATGATTTGCAAATCCTTTTCAACCCATATTCAATTGAATGTATTTCAAAGACAAGATATTTGATGTTCAAACTCATACATTTTTTTTTTTTTTTTGCAAATAATAATTAACTTAGAATTTCATGGCTGCAACACGTGCCAAAGTAGTTGGGAAAGGGCATGTTCACCACTGTGTTACATGGCCTTTCCTTTTAACAACACTCAGTAAACGATTGGGAACTAATGAACTGATGTTGAAGCTTTGAAAGTGGAATTCTTTCCCATTCTTGTTTTATGTAGAGCTTCAGTCGTTCAACAGTCCGGGGTCTCCGCTGTCGTATTTTACGCTTCATAATGCGCCACACATTTTCGATGGGAGACAGGTCTGGACTACAGGCGGACCAGGTAAGTACCCGCACTCTTTTTTTACGAAGCCACGCTGTTGTAACACGTGCTGAATGTGGCTTGGCATTGTGTTGCTGAAATAAGCAGGGGCGTCCATGAAAAAGACGGCGCTTAGATGGCAGCATATGTTGTTCCAAAACCTGTATGTACCTTTCAGCATTAATGGTGCCTTCACAGATGTGTAAGTTACCCATGCCTTGGGCACTAATGCACCCCCATACCATCACAGATGCTGGCTTTTGAACTTTGCGTCGATAACAGTCTTGATGGTTCGCTTCCCCTTTGATCCGGATGACACGATGTCGAATATTTCCAAAAACAATTTTAAATGTGGACTCGTCAGACCACAGAACACTTTTCCACTTTGCATCAGTCCATCTTAGATGATCTCGGGCCCAGAGAAGCCGGCGGCGTTTCTGGATGTTGTTGATAAATGGCTTTCGCTTTCCATAGTAGAGCTTTAACTTGCACTTAAAGATGTAGCGACAAACTGTATTTAGTGACAGTTGTTCCTGAGCCCATGTGGTGATATCCTTTAGAGATTGATGTCTGTTTTTGATACAGTGCCGTCTGAGGGATCAAAGGTCACGGTCATTCAATGTTGGTTTCCGGCCATGCCGCTTATGTGGAGTGATTTCTCCAGATTCTCTGAACCTTTTGATGATATTATGGACCATAGATGTTGAAATCCCTAAATTCCTTGCAATTGCACTTTGAGAAACGTTGTTCTTAAACTGTTTGACTATTTGCTCACGCAGTTGTGGACAAAGGGGTGTACCTCGCCCCATCCTTTCTTGTGAAAGACTGAGCATTTTTTGGGAAGCTGTTTTTGTACCCAATCATGGCACCCACCTGTTCCCAATTAGCCTGCACACCTGTGGGATGTTCCAAATAAGTGTTTGATGAGCATTCCTCAACTTTATCAGTATTTATTGCCACCTTTCCCAATTTCTTTGTCAGGTGTTGCTGGCATCAAATTCTAAAGTTAATTAATAATGATTATTTGCAAAAACAAATATTTATCAGTTTGAACATCAAATATGTTGTCTTTGTAGCATATTCAACTGAATATGGGTTGAAAATTATTTGCAAATCATTGTATTCCGTTTATATTTACATCTAACACAATTTCCCACCTCATATGGAAACGGGGTTTGTATGTTTGCTGGCAAGTTTAAATATCAATGCAAGGATCTTCCAATGTGTTTACAGTAGTCTAAGTTCCTCTCTACAACAGAAGCACTCTATTTGCTTTAATGCCTAAAACACAAATCTAAGATATCAACATTTACTTCAAATAGCTTAGCATTATCAAAGTAGCCCTGACCACCCTCCTTCAAGATTTTTTTAAATTTTTTTATGCAATCCTGGCTTAACAAACCTCTGCCTTGATGAACTTACCATTACAACATTAACTACTATTGTTACAAAAATATTAATTTAGTTTATAATGTTGCAATCATAGTGCACCATTGTTGTTATACTGAGATACTTGGCAAGGTACACTTGTGTCAATCAATATAATCAGACAGGTGTACCTAATAAGCAGATGTCTGTCATTATGTAAAAAATAATATAATATAAAACATAGATTTACCTATTTGAACTATTTTCTGTATAATTCCAATTGTTAACATTTTCTTAAGTAAATATAGCTGCATTAGAACATTTTCTGAAAATACAGGACAGAAACTCTACGAGTACGTAATTTTTCATAAACTGGGTTTGATGGCACATAACTTTTTGTTTGTCAATAAAATGTTTGCAGAAACATCTATAATACACTATGCCTTTCTACAACCAGTGTAATGTATCATTATACTTGCTAACTGCAGATGAATGTCATTTTAAAGTGAGGTGGGCTATGAACTCATCAAGGTACAGCAAGGGCTTGACGCTGCTGTCTTTCTACAAAGAGGTAAAGTATAGCTAAAAAAACCCAAAGTGGACTTCAACAATAAAGTAAAAGAGCTATTCCTGGAGAAGAAGAGTGTTGTGTTTTTGATAAACTGCATGAGTATTTTTAACGTCTCTTTTTCCACAACGTGCTTGTTCCTCCTCTGTCCCTCCTTTATGACATCATCATTGGTTTACTGACAGTTACACCACAGACAGGCTCAGGGACTTTGGTATACAAATAAAAGATAAACCCATAAAAGGTTGAGTTTGTAAAAAAATAAAAAATGTTTTACCTAAATTAATTATTCTCTCCCTGGGCCATGATTGGTACCGGGCCGCAGAAGAATTTTTAATGATTTTTTTTTTTTTATGTTTTTTTTTTTAATGTTTTTTTTTTTTTTTTAATTAAATCAACATAAAAAACACAAGATACACTTACAATTAGTGTACCAACCCAAAAAACCCTCCCTCCCCCATTTACACTCATTCACATATCAATATATATCAATACAGTCTGCAGGGATACAGTCCGTGGGCACACATGATTGTGCGTGCTGCTGGTCCACTCAATCTAAATTTAATCGCCAATATTTCCATAGCAATAATAAATAAGCATGGAGACAAAGGGCACCCTTGTTTTAGACCTTTTAATAGAGGTATTGTCCCTGAGATGTATCCATTATTGATCATTCTACAGCTAGTTTTATTATATAGCGTCTTGATCCAGTGTAATAAGGAGTTGCCAAAATTGAAAAAAACTAAGCTTTTACAAATAAGAACAAGAAATAATGAGTTATTTCTGTTTTATGTCGTTAAAGTTATTAACCACATCAAAACACACACACTTAACTCTCGCCTTTTTGAGCAGCTTTGTGAGGAGATGGACGTGGAGCACAGACGCCTTCTCTTATACACAGAAATAAGATGGTTATCCCGTGGGAAATCACTGGCCAGCGTATTTGAATTACGAGAGCCACTGCAAAGATTTCTCTCAGAAAAGAAGTCACCGCTGGCAGAACATTTCAGTGACGAGGAATGGGTCGCAAAACTGTCTTACTTATGCAACATATTAAGCTTGCTCAATGAACTCAATCTGTCACTTCAGGGAAAAATGACAACTGTATTTAAATTGGCAGATAAAGTAGCTGCATTTAAAATCTAACTGGATTTGTGGGCACGGCGTGTGAACAGAGGCACATTGGACATGTTTCAAACATTGGCTGGGATTTTGCGTGATACTGAGCCTGCGCCTTCATTCACCAAGCTGCTGCACGATCACCTATATGTGCTTTTAAAAGAGTTTGAGCGCTACTTCCCAACTTCAAAAGCCCCACGAACTGCCAAGGAATGGATCAGCGACCCATTTGTCAACAAAGCAGATGAATCCAGCATGTCTGCAAAAAGAAGATCAACTGCTGGAGATCGCAAAAGACGGCAAATGACGGCAAATGACGGCAAATGACAACAAAAAAAAAATATATATATACTCATGTTATGTTGTTGGCGCAATGTGCTAATATAGGTCCATATGAGTACACAGTGGATTCACGTTTATTATTTTAATTTTTTCATGACAAAAAAAAAATAATAATAACCACCCCCCCCCCCAACCCCCCGGTCCGCGGGACAAAAAAGGTTGGGGACCATTGATTTAAAACAAATACATCCGTGCCTCGCCAGCCATGAACCTCACTGCACGTCACTAGTTCACATTGACTAAAATGCCCTCCACATTCTAATATATACCATATTCCCAAAAGAAAGCCCCCTAAAAAACTGCAGTTTTCTATTCAGGCTCCAATACTCTGGAATGCCCTACTGGTAACAGTTAGAGATGCTACCTCAGTAGAAGCATTTAAGTCCCATCTTAAAATTCATTTATTTACCCTAGTCTTTGACCCCTTTTTCGACCAGTTGATCTGCCGTTTCTCTCTTCTGCTCTGCCCCACTCTCCTGCACGGAGAGGTTATCAGGTGGCCACGGATCAGTTTCTACGGAGGACGCGCTAGCTCTTCCAAGTCGGGACCCGGGATGGACCACTCCTCTTTGCATCAGTCGGTGACGTCTCTGCGCTGCTGACTTGTCTCCATTCAAGATGATCCCCTGCTGGCCCCACTATGAACTGAACCCTCACATTATTAACCCTATCCACCAGGCATCCATTGCACGGGTCACCCAAGGGGGACATCTGCGGTCCCTTCCAGGGTTTCACGTCGCTCCCATTGGGTTGAGTTTTTCTTGCCCTGATGTGGGATCTGAGCCGAGGATGTCGTTGTGGTTTGTGCAGCCCTTTGAGATATTTGCGAATAAGGCCTATATAAATAATCTTTGATTGATAGACTAATAGACTAAAAAACTCATTTGTCCCACACGCCATCAGACTGTACAACTCCTCTCTGGGGGGGGGGGGGGGGGGGGGGTACTAGGATGACAGGGGATGCAAAACAATAACATATACTGAAATAAACTGCAACAAAAACAGTGGAATAACAGTGAATACATTTTCATAACATTAACTACTGCCTAGTTTCTCTTGTTATATTCTTATTTTTACTGTTATATTTGTATTCTTATTGTTGCTTTTTATTGTTATTCTTATTTTAATATGTTCTATTGTATTTCCATTTGTACACCCATTATTTACTTTTTTACTTAGTTTTTAAATTCGATCTAAATTCTGTACACTGCTGCTGGAATTTAAATTTTCCTGAGGGAACTCTCCTGAAGGAATCAATAAAGTACAAACTATCTATCTGATTGATTGATATATCACATCAAGTAACCTTTGCCTTGTTAAAACACTTTCATGATCAAGTCATCAATGTTTTGCCTACCTCAGTCTCACTGGGAGACTCAGCACAGCACTAATTTGCTGCACCGGTTACCACGGTGATGAGATTCTTAAAACTATTCAAAAACAATGTCTGTAGGCCATTTGTAGGAATATACAGTATGTCAGAAGAAAGCAGCATGACTGACTATATTTTGGCTGCATTTATCGGCGTGCTGTCCTTGGACCTTGCAGTGCATGTCCTCTGCAGATGCTGCATTGCTGCAATGCTCTGCAGTAATTACGTCCACTCACATTGTCGCATCAGCCTGCTGCAATTACAAGGATAAGGGTTCTGTGCAAGACCACTCATCAAAATATTCTAATAGGATATGGGAGGGTTTTTTTGTCAAAAGCGTGGTCAAACGAGGACAAAATATGCCAAGAAACATTCCACTGAATCTACTGAATACTGTAGTGCATTATATAAACATCTTAACTTTGAGATGATCGCAGTCCAACGTGTCCCAGGAAACATTAAGGCAACTCTTCTATGTCTTTATTGAAGAGAGAACACACAGGTGCCACTAAAGAAAGAGAGAGAGAGAGGGTGGGAGGGAATGAAAATAAGCGAGAGAGAGAAAAAGGAGGGGTGTGAGGGAGGTATAGGAGGAGACTTGGGAGATTTCAGACAGGAATAGGAGCAGAGGAGCAATTGAAAAACAGCTGTCCGGCAGACGTCGCAGTCAACTGAAGTGCAGCCCTGAGGCAGAGACAGGAGGCAGGACGGTGTCAACGCGCCTTAAAGACAAGCCACCGAACACACACACACACTCACAGCACAGAGTGCAGGGATCAGGAGCTGAGGCACCACCGTGAAAGATTATCCACATCAAAAGGTGAGTTTCCATTTGTAATGTAAGTCATTTTACTACCCAGGCGGTTCTTTTTAAACCAGCTGCTTTTTGAAGACACATGTAGCATAAAGCAGGTTGAAGAAGTCCAGAAGATACCTCTCAAGACATGAGAAATATGGCTCCTCAAAGGAGAAGTGCACATCAACTGTAAGGCATGTTCATGTCAATATCAGAACTGGCGTCGCGTTTCCCTCCCCAAGTGGAACAGATTGGAGTTGGGTGAATTTCAACAGACAAAACAGAAAAATGACTTGAGTCTGTGGGAATTATTTTCATGTGCTTCGATTCGGGTTTTTAGGCACTCATCTCACGCCAAGGATAATGCTGGCCTGGGCTAGCCATGCTTGCGGGTGGTAAAAAGGGGAGCAAGATAGACAGAACCAATGCTCCACCCTGCTATTCACACCGCCACCAGGCCCCTCACAAGCAGAGCCTTTGCCTATAATTGAGTTGTGTTTTTCATTAAGTCTATTCCAGGGCTACTAGTTGCACTTGAAATAAACGGGTGCTTTCAACCTTTCCGAAGCATTATAGAAGTCAAAGCCGTGGTTGAATGCTATGTAGAAACCGCCTTTAAAGTCGTACTGTGAATTACACCCAGTGGAAGAATTTGTCACCTATTTGAGGATAATTAGAGGTGCAGTGTACAGCGCGCTAAATAATACAAGAACACCACCAACGGCTAGCATGTTAATAAGTATGGTCTGAACAGGTTCAACAAATGCATATCTACTTTTGTCACAATTAAACTTTCTAACCAGTGCTGTTCGACTTTGAATAAAACATGCTCTCATGGCTGTCAATGACAGTGGTCTGGCGAGACATGCTCCCCATTGGTACTCATGCAGCCCCTGCATCTGTGCACGTGTATGAATCAAAAGAATGCGGAAATGTAATCATGCATTGAAGGCATCTTTCACATGAGTGTAATCGTTAAACTAAATAACACTATGTATTTTCATTTTTTCATTTAATATACATGTCTCACACTACAATCAATTTAATGTAGAATTTATTATGTGAAGGTTTAATGCGAAAATGTTGAAAAGCAAAAAACCTAATAAATTATAACATTTGATCATTAAATACTAGTATAAAACATGTATAATAAATGACAAAATGAAAAGTGTAACAATTGTACTCACGAGTACGATTCCTTTAATGCGCAATTACATTTCCGCATTTCTTGGATTCATTATGTCAACAACGACAGCGAAAAACGACAGAGAGAAATAAAACGAGAGTAAATATTGGCGTTGCTTTTGAGCGGTGGAAAGATTGTCAAGATTTGTTCTCGGTACCATGGTAGCTATGAAAAGTAAGACGCTACTTAGACAACAGGAAGTAATACATGAAGCTAGGTGAACATATGTCTGCAACTCTAAATATGGTATATCTTGCGGTGTACCCCACACAGATCAATAATGGGAACAAGATTGTTGAATTTCTATATAAATGACATTTGTAGAGTTACAAAGGACTTGAAAGTTATTACTATTTGCAAACAATATGACCACATTTTGTTCAGGAGAGAACACAGAAGCTAATACAAATAATAACAGAAAACATTGATACATTAAAGAGATGGTTTGACAAAATCAGACTATCCTTGAATCTCAGTAAAACTAAAATAATGTTATTCAGAAACAGTAGCAATGAAAGTCGAACACAAATGCAAAAAGATAGAGTAGACATTGAAAGGGTAAAAGAACTCCAATGCCTATGCGCAATAATATATAATACAATTAACTGGACATTTTCATATAAAAGTATACAACGTAAGGTAACAATACATATTTCAATAATGAATAAAAGCAAAATATGTTCTGGACCAACAATCACTCCATATTTTTGCTAGTGTATCCGAGTTGTGTAGAATTATGGGGAAATAACTACAAAATACAAATTAGCTTTCTTTGCTGTTTTTTCAAATAGGCTAAACATTCAATAAGAGTTAACGTTGCTAGCTAACCTTTGTCAAAATTGTTATTTGTCATTAGGTGACAACAAGTATAACTAATTTCACCCTGTTTCTGCTGACATTGTATGCTTTATATTGTATGTTTTTACGTCTGGCAACATAACAGCAAGTATTTGCTTTAGTACATTTATATTATATATTATATTATATTTTTTGGCACCAGTTAGTGCCAAAAAAGTTTGGTGTATGACAAAATGTTACTTTCAGTTCAGTTTCAGTTTATTTCGAACATGCATACAATACAATGTAATTCATGGGATGGCGTGGCGAAGTTGGTAGAGTGGCCGTGCCAGCAATCGGAGGGTTGCTGGTTACTGGGGTTCAATCCCCACCTTCTACCATCCTAGTCACGTCCGTTGTGTCCTTGGGCAAGACACTTCACCCTCGCTCCTGATGGGTGCTGGTAGCGCCTTGCATGGCAGCTCCCTCCATCAGTGTGTGAATGTGTGTGTGAATAGGTGAATGTGGAAATACTGTCAAAGCGCTTTGAGTACCTTGAAGGTAGAAAGGCGCTATACAAGTATAACCCATTTATAATTTATTTATTTATCACATATTTCCAGTTGTTTCATTACAGCACGTCCGAAAAGGAGTAGGAAGAAGCTGATCTTATTTAATCCTACCCCTTTTTTATACCATAGCAATTGTGTCCTTGTTCTCTGTAGCATAACAGTGAACAAATAAATACCAAACAAAAATATACCATAGTAAGTAAAAACATATTAAATACATAAATTATCTTTGTCTCAATAAAAACAATTTACATTTTTTTTTAAAACTAACTTTGAAACTGAAAAATCAAGTTTTGATGTTGAATTTTTAAAAATACATCACTGTGTTCAAAATTTTGAAAAAAAAATGTTTTTTTTAGGTGGAATACAATTATGATTCACTCAAGTAATTCTTTCAAACCAATGTTTTTTTTTTTCATTTTTCACTTTCATATATTTAAATTTTTCAGATTTAAATAATATTTTTCACAGTTTCAATTTTTTTCAGTTTTTGATCTTTCTTTGTCTTGGATTTTGTTTACTTTGGCCCTAATTGAGTTCCATACATTGCAGCATAGTTTAAAATCTCAGAACAGGCAGAGGCTATGATGGTATGACACCAAATGGGCTTCTGAGTTCAGTTCAAAACTTGGGAGACAAACATTTTTGATGCAATTTTCTAAAAAAAACACTAGAATATTACTGTTCTAAAGTGAACCACTGTAAACACATTGACGGATCCTTGCATATACATTTTAACTTTGAAAGCAAACATAGTAAACCGATGTCCAATCTTGTGCTTTACCTAATTGAGGTGGTCCTCAAGGCACCCCTTTAAGTCCTTTCCTTTTTGTCAGTTACAACATGTTTTTTTGTAATGGAATTTATGTAACTGAGGTGTTACTGTAGCTTGTTAACTTCAAATACAGTCAGTAGTCATTTGTTCAACTTTTTTAGTTATACTAGTAGAGTTCCTGAAGGTTCCATTTTAGATGCTCTCTTTTTCATCTTTTGGGCTATTCAACTGGTGGCCTGCAAGTTTAGTTAAAAAACTTGAGAGTTTCACATTTTTGCAGCAGATTCTTAAAAACACAAGGGTACTGTAAGAGAGATGTTCTTCGACTATCTTTTTTGCAGAATGTCTTTAAAAACAGCAGAGCGCTCCTGTAACTTTGACAAAATAAATAGATCAAACTCAAATGTCTTCTGTAGAGGATGCTGGTTGTCCAGAATATGCTAACCAAGAGTAATAGTGAAGGGAGCAGCTTTCTAGAAATGTGGCCCCCAGAACAAATTAGTGTAATATCCAAGCCCTACAAGCAACAGTGTAACGGCTGTAAACTGCACCTATAACTATAATTATCAAACATGTTAGCGCTATTTTCAACAAGCGTAATTCCATCTTCAGAGGAAATATTTAGAGGATGCATCATTTCTATTTGAGACAAATCGCACAGTCACTTGCAGGTCATAAGTAACAGCTGCCATTCGAGCTCAATGTGGAGCCACAGCGAAACTGCAATGCTGTCATTGGGTTACTCCACTAATAATATACTGACCCAATTGTATCGCACGTGACTTCGTCCCCGAATGCCCACACAAATCCCGAGCCACAAGTTGAACTGCCAGACAGCAAAATCTTTCATCACCTTGCGCCTTATGCCGCCCCCACACTAATAACTAAGCCCCTGATGAGGCAAAGCTCAGTATTTAAGAGGCTGGAGCTGCTCCAGGTCACTTCATGCCCACACAGATAGCTGCTGCTGACCCAATGACTCTGTGGTTTATCTTACTGGATGGATGCTCAGTCAAGTATATTTAAAAGTGGGGGGGGCGGTGCTATCATATTCCCACTTCCGGGGAGGTGTAAATGAAAACCACGAGTGCATTCTCTTGTGGCGACACTGCTGGGTTCAGACTGGTCAGCACGTGCCACAGTACCCTTGTTTGGACAAGTCCCAAACGCAGGGTGCAAATCTGAGCCTCTGCAGAAAACACTATTAAGAGCCAGACTTACAGTCGTGCTCATAAGTTTACATACCCTGGAAGAATTTATGATTTATTGGCCATTCTTCAGAGAATATGAATGATAACACAAAAACATTTCTTCCACTCATGCTTAATGGTTGTGTGAAGCTATTTATTGGCAAACAACTGTGTTTACTCTTTTTGAATCAAAATGACAAAAGAAAGTACCCAAATGACCCTGATCAAAAGTTTACATACCCCAGTGACTTTGATGTGATAACATGCACAAAGGTTGACACAAACAGGTTTGAATGGCTAATCAAGGTTCCAATCCTCACCTGTGACATGTTTGTTGTAATTAATGTTTGTGTATAAAAGGTCAGTGAGTTTCTGGGCTTCTGACAGACCATTGCATCTTTCATCCAGTGCTGCACAGATGTTTCTGGATTCTGAGTCATGGGGAAGGCAAAATAATTATCAAAGGATCTGCGAGAAAAGGTAAATGAACTGCATAAAACAGGAAAGGGGTATAAAAAGATATCCAAGGAATTGAGAATGCCAATCAGCACTTGAAGACAAATGTGCTGCATGGTCGAGTCGCCAGAAGAAAGCCACCACTCCAAATTACTTTGTTCCAGAAGTTTTGAGGCTTGTCTCTGTGCTGTTTGGCGTAATGTAAGCGGGATACTTTGTGACATTTGTGCAGAAATGGCTTTCTTCTGGCGACTCAACCATGCAGCCCATTTTTCTTCAAGTGCCTCCTTATTGTGCATCTTGATGTCATTGACAATACAACACAATTTTGCAGAGAGTCATGTATTTCAGCTGAAGTTATTTGTGGATTTTTCTTTGCATCTCGAACAATTTTCCTGGCAGTTGTGGTTGAAATCTTTGCTGGTGTACCTGAATCCCTCATTTTCCACTTCTTAATCAGCGTTTGAACACTGCTGATTGGCATTCTCAATTCCTTGGATATCTTTTTATACCCCTTTCCTGTTTTATGCAGTCCATTTACCTTTTTTCGCAGATCCTTTGACAATTATTTTGCCTTCCCCATGACTCAGAATCCAGAAACATCTGTGCAGCACTGGATGAAAGATGCAATGGTCTGTCAGAAGCCCAGAAACTCACTGACCTTTTATACACACATATTAATTACAAACAAACAGGTCACAGGTGAGGATTGCAACCTTGATTAGCCATTCAAACCTGTTTGTGTCAACTTTTGTGCATGTTATCAGATCAAAGTCACTGGGGTATGTAAACTTTTGATCAGGGTAATTTGGGTACTTTCTTTTGTCATTTTGATTTAAAAAGAGTAAACACAGTTGTTTGCCAATAAATAGCTTAAGCATGAGTGGAAGAAAGGTTTTTGTGTTATCATTCATATTCTCTGAAGAATGGCCAATAAATCATAAATTCTCCCAGGGTATGTAAACTTATGAGCACAATTGTAAATATATTCATTTGATCTGTAAATGTTTACTTGTTCTGAAGACCTTGAACTGTTGTTTTTAACTCAGAACAAGCTCGACTAGCATTTCTATGATTCTTGAGATTCTCTTGTGATCATCCTCAAGAGAATTTGGTTTCGCCTTACCACGCCTCATGCAGGTGTGTTATGTGTGTTGGCAGCAGAAGCCAAAACCAGCATGATTGTTTTCCTCATACTTTTGCGGGAGCTGCTGGAATTCCTCTCATGTTTGCTGTAAGTGAGCATTCTACGGGATGTCTAATGTGAGGGTCAGACCATCAGGCTTTCGCCACGCCAGCTGACTAATATTGGCCTTGGCTGAGACGTGCAGGGTGATGCTCTCCCTGTGAGAGTACCAAGTCAGGTCCATGCAGGCCAGGGCGTTTAAGCCCTAAGTATGCAATACAATAGAGATATTCAAGTAAATTCTTTTGGGGGGCCACATTTCCAGAGAGCTAAAGACTTGGGGGCCGGATTTTTTCCGTCACTATTTGACTTAATTGTGTATATTCCGTTGAACCAGTGTCCTATACAGTGGATAATTGATTTTGGTCTATCTATTTTGTCCCAGTTACTGTTCTTAAAGGGAAAGTGCACATTTTTTGGGAATTTTGCCAATCGTTCACAATCAATATGAGAGACAAGAAGACAAAACGTTTTTGTTTTTCTCGGTGTCTTAATATATAACAACTGTCTCGTTCTAAGTGGCTAGCAATGTAGCTGATAGGAGCAATCAATTCTACCATTAAATCACTTTAAAAATGCATTCAAAAACCGTCAACAATACTTCATTTACGTTCCGTAACCCGTATAATAACCAAACTGTAGTGACATTGTTATCGTAAAAGCAAACACTAAGGAACAATTCTTCTAACCTACTAACAAATCGGCGTGCATCGGTATTAGCCGTAGAAGCTAACTACGGCAAGAGATAAAATAGCTTCTACGTCAGCACCAAACACGTTTGAGTTTGTAATGCACAACACAAGGCGATAGAACACCAATCTGTACTGACTGAAAAACATGAACAATCATATTACAGTGTCTGTAAAGTATTAGCCCACATTTCATGTTTTGTTTGTACACAGCTAGCCACAGAGCGTATGTACTATAGTTGTAATAACACGCATGACGTGCTGCGTGTATCATGATCAATATAAAGTGTGACTCACTCCATGGACAGTTGTCTGTTTGGTCCAGCTGGCCAAGGACATTTTTTCTGGTTTATTTGGGTAAGCACACCATTTATGCCAAAATAGCTTGGCTTCAAGTTCCACATTTTGCAGCTTCGATTCACTTTCACCTCTCTCTCTCAGCTTCCGTCTGCTCCAACATCTCACTCTTCCTTCGAGCTTGCTTCTATAACCAGCAGTTCATGCTCCATAAATTCAGATTCAACAAGATAAGGTTGTGAATCCTCATTTGTCCAAAAATAGTCATCTTCGTTGTTACCGAATCTGCCATGATTAGAACTCACTCGCATGTTTGTATCCAGAAGGAGTTGTTGCCAGAAGTCAGTTGTGCGCTGCTATGGAAACAGAAACAATTGTGCCGAAGAATTAGTTCCAGCATTGATTAAACCAAACAAAATACGGTGAATATTGTACATATTACATATTGTTATGAACGTGTCTGTTACTACATTACATATACAGTAGACTTGCAATGTGTGTATAAAACTTTGATGGAGGGTTTTAAAGTTTTTTAGAGGGCTTTGAAGGCTACTACGATGACTCCCATTTTTTTTATCATTTTTAAAATTCCCCCAAAAAGACTTTTCTGTTCTTGTCTCTCATAATACAGGCAAAATTCCAAAAGTGCAGTTCCCTTTTTTTTTCACTTTCTTTTTTTTCCTTTGATAAAAAAATAGTTTGATACATTTACAAAATGAAAAGCAACTTGAGAATGCATCCATCCATCCATTTTCTACCGCTTGTCCCTTTTTGGGGTCGCGGGGGGTGCTGGAGCCTATCTCATCTGCATTCGGGCGGTAGGCGGGGTCTTGAGAATGCAGATCAACATAATTACTCCCATTCTTGTATGTTGCATGCTTATGTTGCATTATTGTGTTGCTACTTCATGCGAGGCAGAAAATAAAATACACATGCAACCAAAACAAGCGTAGCACCAAAGTTTCCTTGACAACATAAGACTTTTCCACTTCTACATACAGCAAACTTGGGTAGAAAGCATGAACTTAAACAAGTGATTAATTATGCTTTAATAAACACTGCAGCCTTTTTCTTGTCTTTTCTGATTTATTTTATGCATAAGGTTTAGCAAAGTAATGCCATGTCTACACAAACACAGATTGTTTGAAAAATGCACATTTAGCCCACTGTGGTGTTTAGAAAAAAAAACACCAGTGGAGTTTTTAACAAAAAAATCTCCCTCCTCATGGAAGCACTTTCATATGCTCTGCCATGCTTTTTGTAGAGTCAGAAATCTGAAAAAGCCGCCGCAGTTGACTTGGCCACGCATTAAAATGCATCTGTTCTTTATTAAAGTGCTACATTATATGTACCATAATGTGTACAAATGGAAACCAGCACCAGAAAGTAAATTACTTCATTAATGTATCAGCCGCACCTCCCTAATTTTTCAAAACATTTTATTTTGTATATATATATCGGCTGCACAAGCCTATAAGCAGCAGGTGTACACATTGAAACATGAAATATTTACAGGTGATTGTGTTCATTCACAAATTTAACAAAAAGCAGCACCTGTAATTCCGCATACTGGAAGCAATGTCTTTGTCCAATTTCAACGGCCGGGTCAATCGTCTTTGGCTTTGGGGCTGCGTCTTGTGCATTTTGTGGTTTTCTTCATGACCAGGGTGAGTTCAGCCTGATTGTGTGAGTGCGTTTGATTAATTGTGACCCGTTCCGCAATTTCATTGGTCTGATGTGGCACGGCAAAATTTATTGGCGGCAGGTGAAGCTTCTGAACCAGGAAAAATCCAAACATTAGCTGCAGCATTGTGTAAAGCACAAGTTTAAAGCGTGGGAAAAACAGTTATGGTACTCGCGTTCTGTATTTTTAAGGAAGGTTTAAAACATTTTGTAAATTCTTTATGATGCAAACCAAAAAGCTCAGGTTTTCAAAATGCTTGGAAAAATATGCCTTTAAAACATGGATGTTAGTGTGGACACCTCTTACACTGCATGCATTCAAAACTGCTATCATTAGTGCAGTAACACACTGATACACAGGAACTATTGAGCAAGTGTTGCTACCTTCAGTATAGATAGCACTCGTGTCCAAATGGCCTTTACTATAGTGAAAGTATTTCCCCTTGTATACAGTATGAAAATGCTAAAATTGATGTTAAAATGGACATCAGCGTATCAATAAGTGCTGGTCTATGGAATAAACACAGCCTACTTAAAATGTTTTTTGATAAGGCTAATGCAGTGTTTAGTGTTCTTTTATTTCACAAGTGTGTTTGGTTTAGTTTTTTTAGAGTCGACTGTTTTTCAGTGGTGTGCAGTCAGATGGTCACTTCTGACAGACTTCAAAAGTAAATGTCTATAAATGGGCACGCTTTCTCTTGGCTATTGCCACACACGGAGAGTCTGCAAGTGTTTTCTCTTTGTCTTAACAATGTCTCACTATATCAGCCGTTTAACAGAGTCCATCCCAGACTATAGCATGTAGTGACTTCCTCTGCTTTGTTTGTAATGGAAAAGGCGGAGAGAAGGTAGCGGGCAATCAAAAGTCTTCATCAAATTCCCTCACTGATGTTGACTCGATGTAATAGGTTTTTTTCTCGCAGCTTTTTCATTAAAAGTTAATCTTGTGTTGGTCAAAGCCAAATCACTTCACAATCTGCATCACCTTCTTTCTTAAAATCCACTTGCTCTGATTATATTGCTTAAATCCTTTAACCCTTTCCATTCGCTCTTGTGATGCTCGTGCGGTAGCAGGGTGCCCTCCACTCATCTAATTAAAAACCCCTTTGTCGCCCCTCTCCTAATGTGCTTGCCAGCTGTTCTACATTAACAGATCCGCAGCCTTGTGGACCAAAGGAGGCTCACGTGAAAAGAACAGCAGCCTCATCCTGCTTAGATCTGCCTAATGTTTTTAATCTCTCTTGCAAGACGCCAAGTTTATTCCTTTTGTAGCGCCTTTTAAATGACTTGTTCACTTTGTTCCTCATGGTCTGGCCTCTTCTTGCTAGACAGACCAATTGAGGCCAGTAGGTCTCAAACCTAACTTCCCCACAGGCCAATATTTATTCTTCCATTATTCACCCATGTGGCACATTACAATGTCTTGCCCCGAGACAGAGCGTCAACAGGAACATGAAGTCAGACAGGAAACACACTAAGGACATATTTCAAGTCCAAAAACAGAAATTATCGTTATTGTATGATGTACAGTATTACGTACGGTTTCCAAGAAACATCCGATCAGAAACATCAAAGTTTTATTTCCGATATTGTAATTAATCCTTAATCCAACACTCAACAATATTAACACAAAACACATTTTATATACAATAATTGTAGATTTATTGTGATAATGCATGTTGATCACACATTCTACTGTACAGCTGCTGTGTCACGCAAATTTGACAGTGACAAGCGAACGAACGCGTTCTCAATTTAGAGTACTTGGAAGATCGGATATTTTGGGCGGCTGTTACGAGGCTAACTTATGGCAGGGATGCTTGTAAATCATATTTTTGCTTGCAACTTATAGACATTGTAAGGGTAAAAGAAAACACATTTTTGAGTGTAATGATAGATGATAAAATGAATTGGAAATCTCATGTAAAAAATATACAACATAAAGTAGCAAGAAACACGTCAATAATGAATAAAGCAAAACATGTTCTAGACCAAAAATCACTTCATATTCTTTACTGCTCACTAATGTTACCATATCTGAGTTATCGTGCAGAAATATGGGGAGACAACTACAAATGTATGCTTCATGCACTAACGGTGTTACAAAAAAGATAAATTAAAATAATACATAATGTTGGATATAGAGAACACACAAACCCTTTATTTTTTAAATCACAATTATTGGAATTCAACGATCTGGTGCATTTGCAAACAGCTAAAATGATGTGCAAAGAAAGCTATAACCTGCTATCCAAGAATGTACAACAATTCTTCTCAACAAAAGAGGAGAAATATAACTTTAGAGGAAAATCTAATTTAAAACATTTGTATGCTCGTACAACACTTAAATCCTTTAGCATATCAGTATGTGGAATTCAATTATGGAATGGATTAACCAAATAAATCCAACAAAGCACTAATATGATTCAGTTTAAGAGACTGTTCAAACTACAAGTGTTCACAAAGTACACAGAACAATAATTATGATGAACATCTTGAACCTTTTTTTTTTTTGTCTTGCTTTTTTTTAAAATAAATTTTTAATTTAGACAAAGATTATTTATGTATTTAATATTTGTTTGCTTACTATGGTATATTATTTGTTTATTATGTGTTTGTTCACTGTTATGTAACAGAAAACAAGGAAATAGGATAAAATTGCTATGGTATGAAAAAGGGGGAGGATTAAGTAAGCTCAGCTTCTTCCTACTCCTTTTCGGACGTGCGGTAATGAAACAACTGGAAATATGTGATGCATTACATTGAATTGTATGCATGTTCGAAATAAACTGAAACTAAACTGAACTGAACGGAAACTCTTAAGTTGGGGTGTCACTGTATTGCAAAAAACAAGGCTCAACTATGACTGTAATATCTAACGCATTCATTCAAAATTGTTCATGTATGAGTAAAAATGCTGACATTCTTTGTGCCTGTCTTTTATTTCAGACATCGACTGGAATCCTCCGCTCAATCCTGGCTGCAGCTGTTGAAAAGCATGTGTGATACCTGCATGGCCGACGGGATATTGAGAATGTAACTCCAGCCTCTCCTCTGGGATCTCTAACATCCACAAGTTCTAGAGCAACTTCAGCTTTTGTCGGAGTCCTGCAGTCACAGCCATGCCAGCGAAAGCTCCAATTTACCTGAAACACACCAACACTAAGAAGGGGAAGAAATGTCGCCTTCGAGACATTTTGTCACCGGACCTGATCAGTCCGCCACTTGGCGATTTTCGACACACTATTCACATAGGTAGAGGGGGACAGAGAGATGCCTTTGGGGACATGTCCTTCCTCCAGGGGAAATATGAACTCTTACCAGGGAAGGGGGAACCTCAGTATGGCGTCCAAAGTGAGTTCCTGCGAGCAAACAGTACAGGTGATGCTTTATATGTGGAGACCCCATCTCCTGTCCTCAAAAACGCCATCTCCCTCCCAACGATCGGTGGCTGTCAGGCACTGACCCTCCCACTCGTTTCCTCCACTGTCTTCTCAATACCTCCTGAGCCGCTGGGGGACATAACGGGCTCTACAACGGGCTCTACAACGGGCTCTACACTGCCCCAGAAAACTGACAGTGTTGAGGATGTGGAGATTGTGCAGATTGACACTTTGTTGCATCCTACTGACAACTTCAGCAGCAAGGCTCCACGTGTTCCACCGAAACCTGGCTCTAAAACGTGGTCTACAATGGGGTCTACACTACCCCAGAAAACTGACAGTGTTGAGGACGTGGAGATTGTGCAGATTGACACTTTGTTGCATCCTACTGACAACTTCAGCAGCAAGGCTCCACGTGTTCCACCGAAACCTGGCCCTAAAACGTGGTCTACAAGGGGGTCTACACTGCCCCAGAAAACTGACAGTGTTGAGGACGTGGAGATTGTGCAGATTGACACTTTGTTGCATCCTACTGACAACTTCAGCAGCAAGGCTCCACGTGTTCCACCGAAACCTTCCTCTACAACGTGGTCTACAATGGGGTCTACACTGCCCCAGAAAACTGACATTGTTGAGGACATGGAGATCATGCAGATGGACACTTTGTTGCATCCCACTGACAACTTCAGCAGCAAGGCTCCACATGTTCCACGGAAACCTGACGTCCTTCTGGACCTCCTGCAGAAGACGACAAAGCCCAACTCTAAACTCAACTCAGTCACCAAAGCTAACATCGCGAACAAACGAGTAAGTAGGATTGAGAAGCCATCTTGCTATTACATCCACGGTCATAGTAACACTAACTACATAGCTAACGGAAGCCTTCACAGCAATGCAAGCAGCGACAGCTTTGAAAGTTTTTATACAAAAGAGGACGATAAGACCAAAATCTACAATGACAAAGTTTATATCCATAACAAGAGCAAAGTTTTTGGACATTTTACCAATGACATTAACTTGGAGTTCAAGGCGCAGGCGCTCTCCAAGTGCAATGGAGACTGGGTGGACAGAGACAGCGGTGTGGAGGAGGGACGCATCTGTGATTTTGACTTGGACTTTTCCAAAGAGAAGAGCACATCACAGGAGTCGCTCACTCGGATCACAGACTCACTGCTCTCCCTTGAACTTGATCTGGGTCCATCCATCATGGATGATGTGCTCAACATAATGGATAAACCCGCAGTGAAGAGCAGGCCTTGAGCTGCACTGAGGGGTAAAGGGACTGATCACATTATCAAACTTCAGGCATCAGGAGAGAAAGGACTCAAAATGGGAAGATGGCAGAATCAGGATACAGCATTTAAATGAGAGACGTTAGAGCTCTCTATGTTTTTATTATCAAAACATATAACTATTCTGGTTTCTATGGAGTGTTCTTGTGCTTGTTTATTTTTGGCCATGCCGGCATGTTCATATGCATGTACTGTAGTTACTCTAATGTGCCTTTAATTATCATATTGTTGTAAATATTATCCTTAAGAGGCGTTCACACATCACCGTTTCATGGCATTTCTCAAATCACCGCGAACCACACGTCCCAACGATGGATGAGAAAGGCTCTTCTTTCTCATCATGGCACAAATGCGGATTGGTGCGGTAGAAACGCCGATTTTTCCTAAAATGTGGCGCAGTCCTCTACCCTCTACTCCGCATCAACAACAGTGCTACCGTGCTAGAACATGAGAGAAACATAGAAATATAATAACTATTTGTGGCAGCATCCGACAAAGTTATGTGTTTCACTTTTGCATCTCATTGCTCATAATTGTGGTGCGTTCCAGGAACCCTGAACAGATTTTCCCCCTCGGCCATCGGACTCATGACCAATAACAAGATCTAATAGCTCAGTTACAGCTCATTTTTATTCCTATTCTGTGTTATGTGTTCTATGTTGCACGATTGCACCAAGAAAAATTCCCATATATAAATCCCAATATAATAATGTACTATGATTATTATTATCCACTAACGGTAATCGTACATGAATCAGCTAATCTCTACATTATGAAGTAAAAGGAAACTTGACAGATTTGTAATCAAATTTAAGTGAATAATGGACATATTTTGGCTACTTCTTAGTACATTTGTCAGAACTGATTTATTAAAAATAAGTCAATAATTTGTTTTGTTGTGACACATTCAGAGCGTGCATTGGTAGGGCGGTGACTTTAGGTTTAGGGTGGAAGCCCAACAGT